>NC_054546.1:31128826-31271326 GCF_017654505.1 Polyodon spathula
GGTGGTGTATGTCAACCACCAGGGTGGCCTTCAGTCCCAGGGGTTGCATCACATTGTCTTCTGGCTTTTGATTATGGGCTCAAAGGAACCAGCTGTCCCTACAGGCCTCTTCCTGGAGTGGTGAACTGGGCAGCGGACCTCCTTTCGAGGGAGGGAGCACATCTGTCAGAGTGACAGCTCCACCCGCAGGTGGTGGAGCGCGTTTTGGAATGAATCGGGAAGGCGCAGGTCGATCTCTTCACCATGTCGGAGACGACACACTGCCCCTTGTGGTACAATCTCCACCATTTAGGCAGTCCTTTTGATGTCGACGCCCTAGCCCATAAGTGGCCAGGACACTCCTTTAGGGGTTCCCGCCAATAATGTTGCTCCAAGTTTTTCTAGAGAAGGTCTGGTTAAAGAAGGTGACAGTTCTCCTAGTGGCCCCCAGGTGGCCCAGTAGAATCTGTTTTTTTACCCTATGCCAGCAATTACACCCCCTGAGGAGGGTCGTTCTCCCCGAATGGAGCCTTGATATTGTACTGGAAGCTCTCACAAAGGCCCCCGTTTGAGCCCATAAACTCCACAGAGTTGAAGTATCTGTCTATGAAGACAGCCTTCCTCTTGGCTATCACCTCCGCAAAGCGGGTCAGTGAGCTACAGGCACTCGGTAGATAGCTCCTGTACGCATATTTGGGATAATGGCAACAAGGTGTCACTATGTACAAACCCTGCTTTCCTCCCTAAGGTGATTACAGACTTCCACATGAACCAATCTGTGGAATTGGAGTCTTTCCATACACCTGTTTTCTTTGGAGGAGAATAGGAGATTGAACTTCCGTTGCCCGTTGCGGGCATTGAGGTGTTACGTGGATAAGACAAGAGCTCTGTGTCATTCTGACCAGCTCTTTGTCTGTCACGGTATACAGACCTTAGGACAGCCCCTCTCGAAGCAATGATTGTTGATACAGTCTTGACTGCGTATGATAGTGCCGGCTTGCCCCCACCTGGGAGGGTAACAGCGCATTCTACCAGATGGTTGTTTACATATTGGGCCCTTTTCAGAGGGGCCTCGCTGTCCGATATCTGTACTGCGGATAGCTGGGCTATGCCGCATACTTTCTCTAGGTTATGTTGCCTTAATGTGATAGATCCTTCCTTGCCTTCATTAGGCACAAGGGTCCTTGAGGTTGTATGCTTGCACTGCTAATCTTGGGTTATGCGGTTCTGATGCGTCCCTCATATGCTGCCATTCCTTTTCCCTTGCAACGACTCTGGTATACTTTCCCATAAGTAATGTTTTGATTGTCATCTTCAAATTGAAAGGGAACACTAGGTTACTGACCGTAATCCTGGTTCCCTGAAAGAGAAGACGACCACCAACCGTGAGGTCGCATCGGTTGCCCTCATGGTTCAATGCAAAAAGAGAACATGGCTTACGTGGGTTTACTATCTAATCTCTCAGGAGGCAGGATCAAGGACGTCACCCCAGGAAGGGACCTATCAGCAGCTCTGATATAAACAGCTCAGTGAATAATTACCAATAGGAGGCTTATCCCGTAAGTAATGTTTTTTTTGGTGGTCGTCTTCTTTTTCAGGGAACAAGGGTTACAGTAAGTGACCCGTTAGGGTAAATAATCTGTAATGGCAGTGCATCACACAACACTGCCCATTACATTAGAACAGCAAGATAGTAACATTGCAGTTTAAATTGTATGTAGCTTCAAATAACATTTGTATGAGTTTTGTACTGTACCCTTAATATTGACAGCTAAGACTTTTTTTTTTTTTTAATAACAAAGGGCACTGTGGTTGGTGTTTTGCAAAGAAGTGTCACCAAATCCATTAATTCTCCTAAAACTTTAAAGTGATGTTTTAACTGAAGCATCTTCTTCAAAAAAACACATTGAAGGCACCAGGCTATTGCAAGTTAATTTTTCTTTCCTTATATCTTTAGAAGGGGCTACAGTATAAACAGGATACATTTTTAGCAGTGAAAACAGCTTTTACTGCAAACAGTGTCATAAACCTTCCCAAGGAGATGCCATGACAGATATATTGCAAAGCCACCGGCAGTTTAAACAGGCAAGGTGATTTGTAGGTTGCCATAACCAGCTGTTTTAGATGATCTGAAAAATTGCTGATCAGGTGAAAAAGGGTTCAATAGCTATCATTTATAGAAGAGAAAGTGATTATCAAGTCACCACTATTGAGATTTATATGTTTTGTGAAACACTTGTTGGATTCAGAGCTTGCATTCTATACACATTCAAAATCATCCCACAGATTCTGTATAAAGCACAATCAAATACTGTATAGCTTAGTAGAAGGGAGCTTGTATGTTTTTGTATTGTGCTAATATCTCATGAACCCATCTTTCATAATGCTTTGAGATGTGCATATTCGGTCCACCACTATGATTCAAGGTCAACTGTGGATAACAGGAAAATGTAACCCCTTTGTGCCTGTAATTTTACAAAGCTGCCACGCCAGTGTCAGAACCACATATCTCAGAGATATATAAACACTGCCTGCACTGGTGGAATAACTGTGCCTGAAATACTAATTGTTGTCTTTATTTGGTACACACTGCCACATTGTTTCAACCTCTGGCCAAATCAATGACTTGACTATTGATCTTCGCTGTAGATTGATTGCTTCAGAAAGATTCTATCTCTGAACCTTGACTTTGAAGTATTTTAAACCTCAGTAATGCATCACGTTTTTTTTTTTTTTAAATTGTGTTTTTGATCTACACAAAATAATAAAGAGACACTAGTCAATCTTCATGGTACCTTAAATATAGCCAAACTTGCATTGTGAACGTCCCTGTAATGTGTACTTTGCATCAAATTATCCATAATGTAAAAGAGTTAATCCATAAGGTAAAGATATATGGGTAAGTTATTACACTATAGTAAGAAAGAATCCAAAATCAAGGTAAATCTTGATTTATTGTATACTATTCTGATGCAATAGTCAATACGTGAGTCACGGCTCTCAGCTGGTATTATGCCTCTGTCTGTGCAATCAATGTCTTTTAAATTATTTAATCTTATCACAAGGACAGTTAACTTTGAAGACTGCAGAACTGTACTCACTCTGCAATGTACAGCATCCCATAATAAACATGCTACTGACCTGTAAGCACACATTCTTCATTTATGGTCTGTCTGGGTTACTTGTGTCTAATATATCCTGTAGGATCCCGGTGCTGAAATGAAGTAATTCATTTGAAGTAGGTATTTTGAAACTGGATTGTCTGATTACAGATTTGGAGAACCTGCACTACAAATATGCATGTACAGTATGAATCATGCTGACCTTTACAGAGAGGATGACTGTCTAGACAAAATACCTTTTATATAAAGCAACTGTAAATAAAAATGACACTGTAGGAAGAAGTCACATTTACCCTTGTCAGTCTAGATGATTGATATTTTTTGGTTATTAAGGTAGAAAATGAGTTTTAAATAATTCATGTCATCCATAAATCAATTTAGGTTATGTATTTGTTTCCATTCAAATCTGTGTGCAGAAAATAAGAAGAGTTTGAGACTCAGTGTCTTGAACAGAGCAGGCAAAATTTACAAGCTTGAGACAGAACAGCCCACGGTGACATGGTTACATTGGGGGTGTTTCCTCGTGTGGTTATTTACATGTGAAGTGGCGATGCGTGTGCATGTTTGAGAGCACAGCTTGAGAGGATCAGGTTTGTGGCCGAAAACTGCAACTGTAATGTACATGGCCATTTTTCATTTGGCTTGAGCACAATGTCTCGAGCAAAATTAGAACACACATGGAAACTCCACCACTGATACCTAAATGCAACTGGATTCTAACACGCCCCTGGGTGTGTGTTTAGATGAAGTGATGGAGCAACAGATTTATTCACAAGCTATTCATTGCTTTCATCTTTAGAGGCCAGTAACACTTTAGTTTAGGTATCCGTTACAATAGCAACAACAACAACAAAAAATATGTAAAATAACTTTATTAGAAAAACAAAACAGCCCATATAATTGGTGAGACAGACATAGAAACACAAACAGACCTGAAAAGATAAGCAGACAGACTATATCCAGTCTAACTGATTAGAAACAACAGCATAAAAAATGGCAAACATGTATACTAGTCTTACTATGTTTGTGGTTGTTAATAACATAATTAATAACACATGTATAGGTTGGTTATAATCACTTATAACAAATACTTAAGTTAAAGTGTTACAGTACCTAGAGGCCCGGCTTTGAAATTATATTCATTTAAAAACACTTGGTAGCCCTACGTCTGCAATAGATTTCCATGTTTTTTGTTTTTTTTTGTGTTTAATTCTATTCAGACAATGGATTATAAAAAAATGAATCTTACAACGTTGTCAATCTCTTTATTTAAGTCCTCATAATGTCCTTACTTGTTAACTGCATAGAGACAACCAAAATATAACCTGTAATATAAACACAAATGAGCTTGAGATTGTAATTACCAGTATTGTGTTTCTGTAACATTATATAACAATATAACCACTCAGCATGTTGTGTTTGCATAATGATAACACGAAAAAGTATTAACAAAAAAAAAAAAACAAAAAAAAAACATATGTGAATGAGCTGTAATACATTAATTAATTGGCTGTAATTCCTAGGCATGCAGTTTTTGTGGTATAAAGATTTTTTTTTTTTTTTTTTTTATAGCATTACCGTTTTCCTTCAACAGGTAAAAGAGTTAAGAGTAAAGAATAAAGACCTTGTCAATTCAGTTAGTTTTGCAATACACATTGCCGATTTCAAGTATTGCATTGCTCTTGTAAATATACTGTATACCATGCTAAATTTGAAGTTTCCTTACTTTCCCATGCTTTACCATGGATAACCTTGGGGTTTCCAGTACCAATGCACCATACCCTAATACGTTACGGATGGAATGCCTACGATATTATGGTCGGTGGCTCCAAAAATAAGAAGAAGGGATGGGGGGGGGGTGGGGGTGGGGGGGACGGACGGACTTAGCCTGAAGGGAGTGGCGCCAAGGAGAACATTGTGGGGTTAATAAACTCAATCCAGAGCAACCTCATTTTTGCTTTTGTAGCAGTTGTTATCTCTGAAGTCATTATCTACATGCTTCCCTTGGGTCACCTCTTCTGCTAACGTTGCCTCATGTTTCACTCCTATGTTGACGACACCCAGGTCCTCTTAAAACTCAATCCTTTAAAGCCCTTCTGTCGTGGTCTGGCTCTTGGCTTGAATTCAAGACATCGAGGCCTGGATGTCTGCTAGTTTTCTTCAGCTGAACACTAGCAAATCTGAACTCCTTCTTCTAGGATCTAAAACTCAACAATCTCAATATAGCTGCCATGCACCTCAGAAAATGTCTGCTGCTGCCTTTCTCCACAGTACAAAACCTTGGTGTGCTTCTTGACAGCAACCTCTCCTTCGATGCCCACATCTCCTCCTTGGTCAAATCTTCCTTCTACCATCTTCAAAATATATCCAAAGTCCGTCCCTACCTTTCCTTCATAGATGTGGAGATATTTTGTCATGCATTTGTCTCCTCTCGACTCGACTACTGCAACTCTCTTTATGGTGGTTTCCTGGCACACACCATAAACCGACTGCAGCTAGTTCAGAATGCCGTTGCCATGTAAAAAACATGAACACATCACTCCACCGTCTTGCCCAGCTGTACTGACTACCTGTAAAGTTCAGAATTACTTTCAAAACTCTCCTGCTCACCTACAATGCCCTTCATCACATAGGTCCCGAGTACCTCCTCAACCTGCTGACCTGCTATGTCCCTGCCTGCAAGCTGAGGTCCTCCAACTCTGGCCTGGTTGTTATCCCCAAGCAAAAGTGCACCACACTTGGAGAACGCTCGTTTAGCTTCATGGCTCCGACTCTTTGGAACTCTCTCTCAGCTTTGGTACGTGATGCTCCCACCTTCGCTTTAAATCAATTCTCAAGAACCACTTATTCTCTTTTGCTTTCCATGCTCTTTAAGCCTGATATCTGCTATTAGCTGCTGTGTTGCTGGTACTATTTCATGTATTATACATTTTTCACTATATAATGTAGTAGTATGCATTTTTTTTTTATTGTATATCATTTATTATGCATTTCTCTGTATTTGAAGTATTATGGATTTTCTTGTTCTACTGAATCTTGTAAAGCACTTTGTGATGGTGGTCCACAATGAAAGGTGCTATATAAAATAAAGACTGATTGATTATCATGACTGAGCTATAAGTACATACTTTACTAATGTAGCTGATCATATATATTGTGCTGTGTTGTTGTCACTGTTTTATATGAGAAAGGACTTTAATCAACACATGCAAAGTTATGCCACATAAGGTACACACAAGAAATAAAAAGACAGCATTTGTTTTACAAGTGAACTAATTATATTACCATATTGAACCAAAATTAAATCAATAATAGAACCCGTTTGTTGTGTTTAACATTTACATAACATTTTTCACTGTGCAAAATTGCATATAAACTTTTGTTCAACTTTCCAGTTACAACAGAATTATGTGTTGGGAGTTTAAAAAAAAAAAAAAAAAAAAAGCTCCTTGATGCCTGATTTTTAAAGAGTGTTGAGTGAGGAAGCTTCATTTAAAAAATTGATTGGGTGTTGGGTCTACAGAACAATAAAATATACTAATAAGCCCTAGGTAAAACTGTTATGCATCACATCCATTGTAATAATCAGTTTTCAGAAAATGTTTGCAGTAAATGTCCACTAATAGTGGTAAAAACTTGAGGTAAAATTTTATTAAATCTTTCAGCACTAAGGAGTTACACTACCCTAGGAAAATTAAATAAACATTACCCATACTGGAAAAAATGAAAAACACCACATATATGCACACAGTACAATAAATCAGTTTAGTTTATTATTTTATTTATTATTCCTAGACCTGTATACAGGTCTGCAGTGGAATAGTTCAAACTAAATAATTCACCTTGAGGCCACTGATGCAAATGACTACATTCATGCTGTTCCTGGAATAAAAGCAAAATTGTCCAAAGTTCTTTATTTCTGCATTTTCAATGTAGGTGCAATCTTTCTGCAGATGCAATGTACTGCTACTGCTGTCACTTTAAACAAAAGAATAGCTTTACATGATTTCCCTTCATCGTTAAAACTATTCAATGCATTACACATACACACACACACACACACACACACATATATATATACAAAAAAAAAACGAAGAAAAAAAAACACCACAACATGAACACAAATTCAAAATAAATAAAAAGCTTTTGCGAAAAGTTCTTAGGTGATACAGTGCAATAGGTAAGCGGACTGTCCTTCCACAAACAGTCAATCTAATTTGTTAGTGCAAAGACTATCTAACTGGCATATCGTGCCTAACAGCAACATGTGTAGCAAATACCCATGGCTTACTCTAATAACAGTAATTTGAATATATGTACTACTGTACTAATGTATAATACATGGGCAGTCTAGAACTGAGCAACACTGGAAAATGAGTGTTCTGATAACCAGTTTGGATAACGGAGGTTCAAATGATCAACTCTCCACTGTACTACAAAATGAACATGGATGAGACTACATGAGTACAAAATGTATGTTCGATATTGAATAAATAAACTTGCACTGTACACATCCCATGTATTAAGACCGCAACTGATCTGTACATTTTACATGCTTACATTTGACAATTGCTAATACTATCAGTTTAGTTTGTACCTAAGGGGCTATATAACCAACGTCACCTATGTTATGGACATTTCAGTTCTTAATTTCCTTGCATGTTGCAGACATGATTGTTTGAGTTATCTGCAACGGTGCTCAATACTGTCAAAGATATCCTCAATCGCTTTTGAATGTTGATGGAATTCAGATCCAGTTAAAGACTTTTAATTACCTTTTTTTTGTTGTCTAAGCCTCTTTGGTTACTAAAGTAACTTTTTTTTAGTTTTGTTACCATCGGCTGGTAAGATTTCATAAAAACAAACACAGTGTTGTCTGCTGATTAATGGGAATTTAGATTGGTAGGCCTTGCGAGTATGCCATGGTAATGCTGTACTGCATATTAATGCTGTGTATGGAATTTTAAACCTAACAGATCCAATCACATTCCATGTAAAGCTGACCACATTCTAGGCTTGAAACTCTCCAAAGCCAATGGTTCCCTTTCAATGGAATGACAATCATTACCGAACGGGAAAAGAGCCCTCTCTGACCGTCAATCACTGAGCATATATAAAAAAAGCTGCCCTATCAGGGC
This sequence comes from Polyodon spathula, assembly GCF_017654505.1. Lineage (NCBI taxonomy): Eukaryota > Metazoa > Chordata > Actinopteri > Acipenseriformes > Polyodontidae > Polyodon > Polyodon spathula. Next base: position 31,137,066 of record NC_054546.1, read on the forward strand.
TCTGCTATGTGGGGGAAGCCTCTCCCAACTCCTGTTGAAGAGGGACGTCCTCACAGTAACATCGTCATTTTCTCTCTCACTTCACTGAGACAGGTCATAGATTGCTTTGTGCTTTCTTTGTCCGAATTTGGCTGATTTGTCGGTTTAATGCCATCAAAGTTAATGTATCCACGCTAAAATCGCACTTTTGAGCATTTTTGAGAGTGCTCCTACCTTATTCTCATGTCAGTTTATTGACTAGAGCTGGTTTCGACCCCTCTTCTTGAGATTGGTAAGCGGCCAATACTCTCTTTCACTGCACGAGGCTTTGTGTAGTTTTCAGATACCGTGTGGAGAGCTGTTCTGGCACTGTAAGGAGACCCCGCAGGCTCGCGGCGTCCTCCCCTACGTCAATTTAATCAGCCACAGTGACTATCTGCACCAGTGAATAGCTTCAGCACCGTCTACACACTGCACACTGCACACTACAGGAGCCCAGTAAGCAGGCCTAGCCACATTCACGGTATTGGTGCACGGTTCCACTTTCTCCAAAGGGGATAAGCACCCAACCTGTCTGTCTAAGCCTTGCAGGACAACGGATGTCATGCTAAAGAAAGCGTACGCATCAGCAGCACTGTCAGTTAGAGCAGCGAACGCCATGGCTATACTGGTGCTCTACCAGACCCAGTTAGCAGAGACAGGCATAGGGGAGCTCCAGGAGGTGGCAAAGACGATGACTTACCTAATGGGGGAGTTAGGCCAGGCATCAGGGAGGCCGCTGGCGGCGATGTTGGCCGCTCGCCGGCATTTGTGTCTGACGCAAACCAAGGTTGTGGAGACCGAGAGGGTGGCGTTATTAGATGCCCTTGGATTACACCAGGGTAGACATTTGGGACGACCATTGATGTGAGCCTTAAAAGGTCCCACAAGGCCACGAGGTCGCCTGTAAATTCTCATGCCTTCCAGCTTACCAGCTGTTTGTCTGCTACGGGTCCCGCTCTAGAGGTCAGGCCCTATCGAAGCAACGTCTAGCGCACTGAGTGAGATGCGATACGCTTGCCGTATGAACAGACGGACTCCCCATTACCGGGGGACATTATGGCCCATTCTATCAGGGGCCAGGCAACATCGTGGGCTTTCCTTCATGGCACCTCCTTAGATGAGCTATGCATTGCTGCTACATGGACAGGTAGTCAGACATTTGCGCTTTTTTACAGCCCTGAGTTTGCAAACTGAGCGAGACCCTCTCTGGGCTCTAGGATGTTGAGGGGGCATGCCCTTAGGCGTTATGTGGGCTCTGTGGCTATCTCCATGAGGCTGTACTGTCGGTAATCTGGAGCCACGACAGCTTTGGTACAGCTTCGCATTCGGTAATGGTTATCATTCCATTGAAAGGGAATGTTAGTTTATTACCATAACCCTGGTTCCCTGAAAACGAATGACAACCATTACCCTTCGAGGTCGTGTCCCCAGCTGACCTCTGATTTAGAAAGAAAATGACGATATGTTACTGTGAGGACGTCCCTCTTCAACAGGAGGTGGGAGGGACTTCCCCCTCAAAGCAAGGCCCTGATAGGGCAGCTTTTTTATATATGCTCAGCACAGAGAGGGCTCTTCCCATTCAGTAATGGTTGTCATACTCTTTCAGGGAACCAGGGTTATGGTAATAACCTTACATTATTTTGAATGTTTAAACTCTTGTGGTAAATAAATTAAAATAAAAATACAAACACATTAAAACATGTCAATAAAAAATTGTTAGTAATTGTTGAAGCACACGGATATTAGTCATTTGAAGATAATGCCAATCTAGACGTTTATTGTCCTTAATAAGCCATGACATTTACAAATGATAATTAACAATGTGTTTCTGATGAGCCGTGCATGCTTGTGGAGATTAATGAACCTTGAATGATCTGAAAAATATCTGGCTATTCACAGATGATTCGTGACTGGACCATTTGTGATGGGAAACATGCATCTTTTTGTCTTAATTAGAAACAAACACAAATGTGGAAGAGTAGGAATTTCTTTTCATGCTGATTTACTTCTTTCATGCAACCAAGATGTGAACAATAATAAAATGTCTTACAAAACCAAGTTTCTTCCAGTTTGTATGTGCTTTGCTACACTTCCCTACAGCATTGGGTAATTATTATTACATGTTTCAGTTACACTAGAGGCTGTGTGACAGAATAGGTGATGTACAAACTTTTGGAGATTTATTGTAATAGGTCTTTTTCATGAAATGGTTCATCATATGTTAAGATCAGACACAGAGACAGTTTAATTGTTACTTTCCTCACCACCTTGTCAATAGTCTCAAATCAGGCAATGTATTATCTTGTGAAGGCTACAGGACATTTCTCCCACGTGACACTCTGCTCCTGTTCTTTCATTGTATCATGCTGAGAATGTTTTAGCCAGTTGTCTTGTAGCACTTTACCAGAGGACAATGGCACCCAAAACAGTCCTGTGATTAAACAAGAACTCTTCTGTCCATTGAATCGTTACTGTACCAGCTGTTACCAAAATAACTTGAGTACATTTTTTTTAAAACAGTGTAAAACTTGTCAAGGTCAGATGTAAACTAGGACCACAACCCAATAAAAAAGAAAGTTTCTAAGTGTTTTTAGAATTTTTTTTTTTTTTTTTAATTGGCAAATAAAACGCTTAGCATTCTTGAGTGGCCAACTGTTCGTGCCAGTTACAGTAAAAGTAAAAGTTTTTCTATAGCCTGTAATACAAGTTTGACTCTCTCTCTCTCTCTATATATATATATATATATATATATATATATATATATATATATATATATATATATATATATAATACTGTGTTAAACATACACTGTTACCACTCATGTTTTCATGAGGGGTTGAATATTCTTTTTGAGTCTCTGTACAACACTATTACACATACTGTAATTAAAACCCCCAAAAAACACATCCTTTAGCAGACCCCGTGAAGTTCGCTTAATTGTAACTATACAGCAGCCCAATTATTTCAGTGGATATGCAAATATTAGGCTGTGAACACATATTCATAATGTATTTAAAAGCACAGCTGAAAAGGCCAAAACCCCTAGGGTGTGAAAAATAAAAAAAACATAGCCAACAGATAAAACAGACAAAAAAAGCATCTTTCATTATGAAGCCACTTCTAGAGCAGGTTACATTATTGTTAAAGAAAGATAGTGCAGTGTTGAACAATGCATGCTTTTATGTGGAAATGCACTGTTTCAAGCACTACAGTGGTTTACAAGAATTCAGGTAAGAGGACATTAAAACAATGCGGCAAAAGTTTTATGGTAGGCCTACGCGATTTATTTTTAACTGTGTTAAAAGTTCAAAGTTGTATGAGACATTTTAGTTTACATCTTTTTTTTTCTGCTGCTTGAAAATCGGTCTTTAACTTGATCGCCTTCTGAGGGACCATAGGGTCCTTTTATCACCCCATTGATTTTAAACTCTCATTAGAAGTCTCTATTTTACTACAACCTTTCTATACGGCTGATTTGTTGTGGCAAATGGTATTCACAAAACCTTTCGCAAAAACTATGGCCAAAAGTTTAGTATATCCCAGAATTTAAGAATCAGATCATAAATAAATAAATAAAAATAAACTATAAACATAATTGTAATCTTTTATTTAACATCATGGAATCAAAAACTACAAAATGATATTGCAAAAGTCTACCAGAATCCATAATAGCATCTGGACAACTAGAAAATGGTAATGTAACATTACTCCACAGATTTAATTAGCCTTTATAAGGCAAAATGAGTTTATTGTATAGGGTGATGCTAAACTTTTGTCCATAGCTGTAAGTTCTGGTACACAAACATTGGATGGTCTGAAGTGTAGACAAATCATAGCTCTAATGAGGCGTTTAAAACTTGCCATCTGTCAACGCTAATTGTTGGCAAACTTGCAGCAATAATATGACTGGTTTGTAATTCTTGAAGCAATGTAATGAATGACTTATTAGTAAAAGCTCTGAACCAATACTAGCACTGGCTGCTGTTTTTAAGCTTGCTGCAGAGTCATTCAATTTCATGCTCATAAGGGATTTTTCCTTCTTACAGTACCTATTGTATGCTACAGTAAACTTAATCTGTATGGCAACAATATAAGACCGACAAAATGAGTCTTGAAATACAGTACTGGTACAAAGTGTGATTTAAAGCAAGACCAGGGGTGGGGATTGTATTGTCTATTTTTCCTCACTCAGACCGTTTACTTACTAAATTTCTTGGTATCCCTGAATAGATAATCGTCTCCACTTTAAAAATATGATCCTTCTACTACCAATGCGGAATGACTGATGGGTATAAAATGTTCTCTTCATTTTAGCCTCAAAATAGGTTTCTGTCTAAGGACTGCCAAGGAAACATTGAATATTATACCATTCTTAGCAGTCACCACTCAGGAAAATATTTATTTCGGGATAAAACAGAGAGCAAATGCTCCACCCAGCACTGTTAGTAAATTAATCCTGTTTAGGGTGCAACTGAACTTGATAGATTTCTCAGTAATATCCTTAGCAAATTTTTTAAGAGGTGACAATTATCTATTCACTGATACCAAGATATTTAGTGAGCAAGTAGTCTGAGTGAAGTTATTTGGCAGCAAACTCCTCATCCTGTTGTACTGCTTTCCTAGAAAAAAGAGAACATTTCAGGTTGTGAGATGCCTTACTCATTAAAATATTTAGCATGTGAGATGATTATCTAGTCAGAGATACCACGGTATTTAGCAAGTAAAAGGTCTGCTTGAGGAAAAATGGGCAATACAATCGCCACGCCTAGTCTTGCTCTAAATTATTTGTTGTTTCCAAACTTTGTACCAAAACTGTATATTCCAATGATTATAAAAAATAATGATCTATGTTAAAACAATGTGTTTTATTAGTTGTTTTTACTTTAGCGCTAGTGAAGTACATGGGGTTGGAACCATGAAACAGTTTTTTTATGTCTCAGGAAATGTATACAATAATGACATGATTAAAATGTGTATACAGTGGCTGTCAAAAGTATTCACCCCCTTGGACCTTTCCACATTTTATTTTGTTACAACATGGAATCAAAATGGATTTAATTAGGAGTTTTTGCCACTGATCAACACAAAAAAGTCCATAATGTCAAAGTGAAAACTAAAATCTACAAATTGTTCTAAATTAATTACAAATACAAAACAGAAAATAATTGAGTCAATACTTGATAGAGGCACTTTTGGCAGCAATTAGAGCCATGAGTCTATTTGGATAAGTCTCTACCAGCTTTGCACATCAGCTTTCCACATATGGACGCTGCAATGTTTGCCCATTCTTCTTTGCAAAATTGCTCAAGCTCCATCAAGTTGGATGGGGACCTTTGGTGAATAGCAGTTTTCAACTCTTTCCACATATTCTCAATTGGATGGAGGTCTGGGCTTTGACTAGGCCACTCCAGGACATTGACCTTTTTGTTTTTAAGCCACTCCAGTGTGGCTTTGGCTGTATGTTTGGGGTCACTGTCCTGCTGGAAATATGAAAATTCTCCCAAGTCCCAGGTCTCTTGCAGACTTCAACAGGTTTTCCTCCAGGATTTCTCTGTACTTTGCTGCATCCATTTTGTCCTCTATCTTCACAAGCTTTCCAGGCCCTTACGCAGAGAAGCATCCCCATAGCATGACGCTGCCACCACCATGCTTCACGGTAGGGATGGTGTTCTCAGGATGATATTCGGTGTTAGGCTTGCACCAAACATAGCGCTCAGTTTTTTTCAACAATGGCTTTCTTTTTGCCACTCTCCCATGAAGGCCAGTTTTGTGAAGCACTCGGGCTATTGCCGTATGCATAGTGTCTCCCAGCTCAGCCGTGGAAGACTGTAACTCCTTTAGAGTTGCCATAGGCCTCTTGGTGGCTTCCCTGACTAGTGCCCTTCTCGCCCAGATACTCAGTTTTTGAGGACGGCCTTTTCTAGACAGATTCACAGTTGTGCCATATTCTCTCCATTTCTTAATAATGGCCTTTACTGTGCTCTGGGGGATATTCAATGCCTTGGAAATGTTCTTATAGCCTACCCCTGATTGGTGCTTTTGAAGAACCTTATTCCGGATTTGCTTTGAATGTTCCTTCGTCTTCATGATATAGTTCTTGTTAGGAAATGTACTAACCAACCGTGGGACCTCCCAGAGACAGGTGTATTTAACCTGAAACCATGTGAAACATCTTAATTGCACACAGGTGGACTCCATTCAACTAATTATGTGACTTCTAAACAATTGGTTGCACCAGAGCTTATTTAGGTGTGTCATAGCAAAGGGGGTGAATACTTATGCAATCAATTATTTTCTGTTTTATATTTGTAATTAATTTAGAACAATTTGTAGATTTTATTTTTCTCTTTGACATTATGAACTTTTTTTGTGTTGATCAGTGGCAAAAAGTCCTAATTAAATCCATTTTGATTCCATGTTGTAACACAATAAAATGTGGAAAAGTCCAAGGGGTGAATACTTTTGAGAGCCACTGTATATGGTGCAATCAATATGTATCTGGACACCTGCTCTGATTTGCTTTTGGATATATCTAGAGAACTGCTTGTTGTGATGAAAGTTGCTAGGACCGCTGTTTATCACAAGTTATTGAGTATATCTCAATCTGGGAGATGTCAGCTTCATGTTCAGTTGATTTTCCCATGATCAAGGGTCTCATTTCCAATAGGATACTGTCTGGTCGTCTTTGTGCCACAATTACATTATGACATTATATAGTGCCTAGAGAGCTGTTTATCCAATTGTGATACATCTTAAAGGACATTCTATAACACATATTACTGTATTAATAGTAGCTGAATACAGTTGTAAATGGAGGTAGTCTGTCTGCTTGTTCAGTATATTAAATAATGGTGGGGACATCTAGTGGTCAAAGCTGGGAAAGAAAATCAACTACAGTACAGTGCTCAAAATGTTTATGATTTTTGTTCTACAAATAATAAACTCAGGTATCACAAATTATATTTAAGAAGTGTGTTGACCTTGTAATTTAGCATGCTTTTCCAGTAAAATGTTATCATTATTAACAAAAAAAAAACATAAGCTTATTGAGTTTTAACAGAGATTGTTGATGTTATCATAATCTTCTAATGCTGCAAGCGTGTCGTCTTGCTGAGTGCAGCAACTAAGTGTGTAACAAAATAAAAGTGTTTTGTGTAAGTCTGAAGATTGACCCCAAACCACCATTAGCCCCAAAGGTAGCATTAGGTAGTGCATATTAGGGCTGTGAAACTAACCTAAGCTTTACTAGAGATTGTAACAAATGAATAGCATACCTTTATATGCCATATAACTGTAGTTTTAGTCCATCCCAAAGCATTCAGTAAAATTAAATAAAGCCATTTACATTAACAGTAAGCTATAAAGTACCAGGACAAATACAATAGTTTCAGTAAATGTGTGATTTAACTTTCATATTTATTTTTAAATTAATTAATTTGGTAGCTTCAAATGTCATTTTTAATTGATTATTAACATTATTGGGAATTTATGTTGAGTGTAACCACTGTAAGGAGTTCCGTGTTCTGTTGCTCCAATATCAAGCTATCATAATTTTAACTGGATCTGCGGTTCCTCTGAGCTTGCAGGTAAACTAGTTGAGAGGTCCCCTTGTCACATGACTTGTATGGAATGTTCAGAGCTGGCAGTTAGTATTTTTCAGGTAGTTCAAAGGAAGCTCAGAACCAGTTCAAGACAGATGTAGTGAAAAATATTAACCAAATATCGGAAAAACAGAATCCAGAAGCACTTACAATGATTGCATTCATCATAAAGTCAGTTAAAATGGCATTTACACAAGTGCTAACAGCTTTGTATTTAATAGTTCAAATAATTGTTTGTTTTTTTTCCCCTATATGTGCAGACAGATGTACTATTACATCCTTCAAAAGTCTAATGGGAATACTTTCAGAATCTTCAGCCCTGATTTCTGTAGTACAAAGTAAGTGACAAATAATGTTTCTTGGTATATGGGAGACAGAAATTACTCACTCAAGCACATTGATTAATGTCAAATGGGGTCAAAACGAATCGTTATTTTGGTTGTTTCTGCACAAAGTATTTATTTAGTTGTCGTTTGACACAGTATGTTGTGTTCTGTATCTGTGTAAGTGCTGACCCAGAGGCAGCATCATCTTTTATAAAATGCTACCATGTTAAAAGGAGTGGTAACCAAGATTTTCAACTCTTACTAGCCTAAACCACATTGTCACTGCCTTTAACTCACTGGGATCTGTTGTTTTTGTTTTTGTTTTGTTTTTTTGCTTTTAATTTTGGGATTGACTTAAACAGGAAAACAGGAAGAAAAATGGATACCTGAAAAAAGGTCTGTATCATTAATGTGGCCAGTGGTTAGAAAACAATCCTGTACCATCAGCCAATCAGCTTCCAGCTCTAGAGGGCTTCTGCAGTAAACACCTCTCATATATTCCTGTCACTAAACTTAGAATGCTTCAGCTTGTCTAGAACGTAGCTGCCAGACTGCCTTTTCACACGTTTCTCAATCTGTTACTCCAGTGCTTAGGTCCTTACATTGTTTATCACTCCTTACAAGGACCTTTGTTATAGTATCCTCGTTTGTGGAACTTTATTCTGGTTAACATTACACAAGTTGAAACATTGGATTCTTTTAAGTCTTAATTGAAAACACTTTTTTTCAATGTGTTTTTAAATAATTGATTGTAGCTGGAGTGTATTGCACAGTGCCTTGGGATGCCATGGTGTGAAGAGCGCTTTATAAAAAAGTAATTTATATTGTATTATATAATCGAAAGACACAATTGGTCCAAATCAATTTTATTTGCTTCCTTCACTGTATGGGTGTGTTGGTAAATCAATCAAAGAAAGAACCAAAAGATCTTCAACACAAAAAGGACACCAGTGATAACAAATGGTAATGCTATATGACATGCAATGACTTTTTGCATATTAACTTTAAACACATCCTCTTTTCTATTTAGTAAATATTTGTTTTCGTAAGTTTGTGGTGCTAAGTGATTGCAGATGTATTGATGAAGCCTAGGTTTAGTGTACTCTAAGTGTAATAAAACTCTGCATTTCCCATTAAAAAATCTCTTTGGGATATACAATTGCAAAGCCCCTTAGTCTCATATGATGCATTAGTTAGACAGTCTCAGAATTTAATTGGAAAGACAGGTGATCTAACTAATGCAACCTCTTTAAAAAAAGGTTTGACCCTTATGTATACCTAAATATTACAACATAATACCCATATGGAAGAGGGGTGTGAAAATGTCAGTTGTTCATTCTCATAGATTGATGTAGTAAAACTTCTCAACTAAGGCCACTATTTTACAGTCCTAATCTGTTTATATTGATGCACTGCTAATTCAATAAATTGGTTAAAATAATAACTTTTATAATAATAAATAAATCTTATGTTATTATTTAGTTACAAGAAATTCTATTTACCCTCATTAGTAAGGCCACATGTAGATATGCTTGTGACTGGGCTTAATACAGAGGTTGAACTATGTGTGCATTTAGCCTAATCCATATACTCTACTGTACAGCTATGGTCAAACATTTTGCATCACCCTATAGAATGTACTAATTTAGCTTCATAAAGTCAAATGAAACCTGCTAAATAATGTTACTTTAACATATTGAATTACATATCGCTTTGTAGGTTTTCTATATACTTAGCGAAAAACTGACAAATTGAAAAATGGGACATTTTGAAATCTAACATTAAATACTGTATTACTGTTATGGCTTCCAGTCAACTTTTGCAATATCATTTTGTAGTTTCTTTAATTACATATTTAAATGATGTTCACATATATTTTTGGTTAATTACATCTCAATCCCCAAATTCTAGGTAATGCAAAACTTTTGGCCATAGCTGTAGGTTTTGTAAAACGCTGTACAGGAGAAATATTGAGGCTTTCAACAAAGCAGTCATGCTAAACTCTCAAATAGAGTAAAGAGACACAGTAGATAGCAGATTACACTTTAGCTGTCCAACTGGACCCTTTATTTTCATGCATAGCTTGGACAAGTATGTAGTGAAACTTCTGTAAAGATACAAATTAAATCCAACATTCATTCTTTCATTTTATTTTATTTTGATAAATCTTCAACAATTTGTATTTTACTTTGAGTATTTACAAATAGTCTTTACTTATTTCACCAGTCCTTCAATTAAGTTTGGACATAGAAAAGTGCTGTTAGAACATAAATACACTACAAAAAAAGCATCTACACTGCAACATTTAGCTATCATGACAACGTTCTCCAGGTGGAAAGGAAAAAACAGTCAAGTAAGAAACAATACAAATTAAAAATTTGAACATTCGTGTTATTTTTTCAGGTGTGAAACTCTTATGAAATGCTTTCTATATAAAATAAAATTTATTTATTTTATATAGTAACAGTCTAAAATATAATTAAAAAGGTCTTCCAGAACAAGAGAACAAAACATGTTTTTTCCACACAAAATGTAAATATAAAATATAAATATATATATATATATATATATATATATATATATATATATATATATATATATGCAGATTTTATTTATTCCAGTCTTTTGCAGTAGTTAATGAAAACATGTTTATTTTCTTGCCATCTTAATCTCAGACATAAAACACATAAGGGTTTTGCTATATAATGACTAAGTCTAAATCAGTGCCAGAACAGCCATTGTTTTCAGTAGGATTTAACAGAACCAGAATTAGGCTTTCTATACTACATCACTTATAGAGGAGACAGTGACAGTTTTAACAGCGTGCCAAATTAGCAAGCATACGGAAACAAAACAACAGCAAAATGCAGTGCTTTTAAAGATACCCTTACTCTGCTTGTGATTCCCCCTGTTTTATGGAACAGATCATACTGACATTAGTTGCAGCTTTCATAAGGAATTCAAAAATGGAATTTGCGAAGTAGTCAAAACTATTAAATCTTCTGGCCACCAGCTTGCCAAACAAACTGGATTCAAGCAGACGTCATGCTGAGTTTCCAACCTTCATCGTCAAGTAATGTAACAATGATGCCATGTGATAGCACAAAGCTATAGATTATATATGCCACTTTTTTAAATCAATGATTTTCACTGACATTTTTTAATTTTTAATTTTATTTTTTTTACATATAAAACTGTGCATTAAAAAGATATGATGTAAAATATCATATCGACTTATCTACTACATAGTTTATGTTTGTAGGAAATCTGTATTTACCCCCCCCCCCCCCAAAAAAAAAAAAAAAAGAAAAAACACCACCACGACAACAACACTTTGAACTCTGTTATATTCATTTTCTATAAAATAAATGTTTTGCCTTTTCTCTTAATTTGCTGGTAGATTTCTTCCAGCAGCAAGAACATCTGAATTCAAGACCAGTTTGGATGTCTTAATGGTCACAAACAGTTCTGAATAAAAATGTTAAATAAAAACTGTTTTAAATTATAATCATTTTCTGATTTTCTGTATACACATACAGCATTTTCTAATTTGGAATTAATAAAACACAGTGATCTGTTTAGGACCACTAGCCAGACTGACTAGCTGTTAAATAGCAGCCCGGCATTGTCAGATAATAGGACTGTCGAGGGAATGCACAGTTTAATTAACCAGTGATTGACAGCAATTAGGCCATTGACATGAATACAAATCTCTCCAATTGCCTACATAATTATGTATCTCCTCAAAAAGGACAAATAAATCACCATAACAAAAAATAAGGCTTCCTAGCTATATTGGGCAAGAAAATGCAGGACACAGATAATGCTGGCAAACCCTAACTGCAACACTCAATACACTCCCAATATTCCATGACATTAAACCATAGAAGGCAGTGCACAAAGCTATACTTGAATGTACTTTTTTCTTAGTGGAGACTTGTAAAGCCCAAAACTTGCATGCAAATCCCGGAAGGTTACTGTAGTAACAACAAAGTTAATGGGGGTGCAAAGAGTGCAGCCCAAAACAAGTAACAGTCTAATATATCACCCTTACTGTAGGTCTCCCAGTCATACCAGAGCCCTCTGTGCATGGACTGGGCTTCAAAATATTTGAAGGAAAGTGTGTGAATTTGGGGTAGAATCTGTGATAGAGTTTAATACAAAAGTCCCTTTTGTGGCTGTAGTGAAGGATTGGGAGGAATGCGCTTATTTCACGTGTTCTGCACTGTGTGAAGAGCAGTAGTACTTCTTATGAGCTATAAACGTGGAGAGACTGCTGAACTTGATGTTGCACAAGCGGCAGTATCTATGGTTGCCATTCTGCACCGGGGGAACAATAGCATTGGGTGAGGAGATGGGCTTGTCTGCATGGAGAGGGGGCATTACTGGTTTGAGTCCTGCCTCTCTGAGGGCTTCAGGCACTGAGGAGATGTTCACAGGAACAGCAGGACAGATGGAAAGAACAAGCTTGGGTGAAACATTTATCCTTCCTGGGCTTCCATTTGAAAGAGGAGACACTGTTTCATTTTGTTCTCTGCCATTCAGGGCGCTCTTGGATCTCAGTTTTGGAGGGGATGTGGGGGTTACCCTTGGGCTAAGGGTGGGGCTGGCGCGGCTGCTCTCCTGAGATCTGCTTGGCTGTAAAACGTCCTTCATGTTGATGCTCTGAGCTGCATGTCCGAATGCTGGCATAGTCAAAAGGAGACCATGCACGTTTTTGAAATGCTCTAGCAAGTCCCCTTTGATGGCCCCATTGATAGGACAATAGGGGCAAACAATCATGGAAACATTCGGGGGAACCTGTAAAGCCTTCATGTTTGGAGACTGGTGCAAGTTCACTTCTGAGCTCAATGAACAAGTACCAGGTAAACTAGTAGAGTTAGTGCAAGCAGTTGTTGGAACTAGGATTGCTGAAGCGTTCTTTTCTACTTTTATTACCTTAAGGTCCAAATGTTCTTCATGAAGATCTGAAGTTTCCAAGACTCTTGATTTCGGTGAACTGGAAACGGCCCTTTTCATTTTCTGAAGCTGATCATGCGCCTTCTGCTGCAGCTGGGTTGCAGGACAGTAGTACTTCTTATGAGCTAGGTAGTTTTCCACGCTGTTGAAGCTTATGCTACAAGCTGTGCATTTGTGATAGTCAGCCAGGGGTAGCAATGGAGCCACCAGTTGGTCTTCTTGAAGACGGGGTTTTTTGCTGAGATCAATGGGACCTTCTCCATCTGGACTGGAACTTGGAGACGGGACGGCATTGCTCCCTGCTGTGGAGACAAGGCAGATGGGTTTTGAAGGAGGTTCTAGTGGTCTCCCTACCAGGGCTATGGGCTCTTGCTTGATGCTTACAGGTGCAGTTTGGTTGGCAACTGCTTCATTCCGGGCCATATGTATCTCATACAACTTCCTCCTCTTTCTGGTGCGTACCGGCTGCGGCAGGAATGTTACTTTTCCAGATCTCGGCCTTTGGTGGGGTGGATCATGCCTTGAAGCACAGTAGTAGCGTTTGTGGACCACATAGTTATCATGACGGCTAAATCGAATGTTGCAGGCCTCACAGAAGGTCTTGGTAGGGTCGTCCTCTGCTTCCCCAACAGAGTTACAAGGGCTTTGGCTGCCCTCACTTACCCTGCTCCCACTCTCCCCCTCAGAAGAGGTGTCCTTCAGGCCAACTTCCTCTGTTTTAACCTCAACCACCTTGGCATCGGTGCTGCTGGCGGATGGTTCAGGTTCAGTGTCACTTTGCGGGGCCGAGGCAGTCCGGCTTCCTGCAGCTGATGAAGAGCCGTGAGTGGAGGTGGCTGTCACGGTTGCAGCCGCACTGTCCTTCACATGCGGTACATTAACGGAGTTGTCGCCATGCTGGTGGCGGCTTGAGCAGTACAGCCTCTTGTGCACATAGTAATTGTTAATGTTGTTGAAGTTGATGTCACACTCAAAGCATGTGGCCCCTTTCTGGATGGGGGAGCCAGCGTAGAATGGTGGGACGCCACCTTGTCCTTGTTTCAGTCTGCTGTGCACCATCTCTGACATTTTGGCAAGGATTTCCGAAGCCTGGGGAACAACTGAGGCCTCTGGACTAAACACGTACTGGGGCAGAAAAACTGTTCCTCCAGGCTGCAAGGGGCCTGTTCCAAAATTCACTGGACTAGAGCCTGGGGTTGGGCTGGAGAGTTCAGTTTTCACCTTGACTGAATGCAGGCTCCGAGGAGAGGAGGTCCCAGAGGAATGATCACTTGCAGGGTTTACCTGGCCCTTCTGCTCCGCACTGTCGTCAGTTTCACTTTCGGATTCCGAGTTCTGGGCAGACTTTGGTTCCTCTTTAATTCTCACTGCTGGAAGAGCCTCTGGAGAATTGCATTGGCTGGGAGTTGCGCTATCGCCATTAGCTCTTGGGCTGGGAGAATTGCAGTGCAATACCGATGGTGTAGCCCCTTTGTCCTGCTCCTGCTCAACGTGCTCACTGGGTTTAGGAGATTTCTGCAGCTGGACATGGCTTGGGTCACCCTGTGCTCTCCCTTCCATGTGTACCTGTGCATGCTGCTGGAGGCTAGCAGGAGAGTCTGCAAGGAATCCACAAAGGGAGCACTTCACTGATGATGCAGGGTCCACCGGATTCAAACCTAGAATGGCAAAAGTGCAACAAATGAAATGGATCATGTGACAACATGTCTCGCTATACAAATATTTACTTTGTGAACAAAAGAATAGCATAATATTGCACACCCAGACCATAACTATACTAGATGAAGTGGCAGACTCACTTGAGGTGAAGTATGTTTTTACACAACCCATTTTTAAATTAAGTCAAAATAGCATTGCCTTTGTATAAACCCTGATTGGGAAGAAGTGATTACCTGCAGTTAATGGCAGGACTGGAAACCCTGGACCTGGGGTATATACTTCACTTTTTGACCCTGGTTGGCACAACATATGATTGGTTACAAGATGGCTGTACAGAATATCTCTGGTGGTCGAGACAAATCCGCAGCCATGGCATATACCTGGAAAACAAACAGAAGGGCATTGGAATGTGGAATTCTAGAAGCACAAAAGGTAAGCTTGGTAAAAACCTCCATCACTTAGAATTTCTCTGGATTCATTTGGAAAAAGGACACTCAAGTATTCAGTGCCATGAAAAAGTATTTGCCACCTGTTGAATTTTCTACAGTTTTGCATATTTCAGACACAATTTTATCAGATCTTCAACCAAAATCGAATATTAGATAAAAGGGACCCTGAGTGAACAAATAACACAAAATTTTGATACATATTTCATTTATTTATTAAAGAAAGTTATGCAACACCTAATGCCCCCGTGTGAAAAAGTAATCTCCCCCTTAGACTCAATAACTGGTTACGCCACCTTTAGCAGCAACAACTGCAACCAAACGCTTCCTGTAGTTATTGACCAGTCTCTTACAGCGCCGTGGAGAAATTTTGGCCCACTCCTTCATGAAGAACTGCTTCAACTCAGTGACATTTGTGGGTTTTCGAGCATAAACTGCTCGTTTCAGGTCCTGCCACAACATCTCAACGGGCTTTAGGTCTGGACTTTGACTAGGCCATTCCAAAACTTTTAATTTATGTTCTTCAACCATTCTGATGTAGACTTTCTTGTTTGTTTCAGATCATTGTCTTGCTGCATGAGCCAGCTGCGCTTCAGTTTCAGCTCACGGACGGACGGTCTGACATTCTCCTGTACAATTCTCTGATAAAGAGCAGAATTCATGGTTCCTTCAATGATGGCAAGTCGTCCAGGTCCTGATGCAGCAAAGCAGCCCCAAATTATGACACTAAAACCACCATGCTTGACCGTTGGTATGAGGGTCTTACTGTGGAATGCAGTGTTTGGTTTTCGCCAGACATAACGGGGCCCATGTTGGCCAAAAAGTTCCACTTTTGACTCTGTCCATAGAACATTGTTCCAGAACCCTTGAAGATCATCCAGGTGCTTTTCTGCAAACTTGAGATGAGCATTCATGTTCTTGAGCAGTGGTTTCCACCTTGCTACTCTGCCATGAATCCCATTTATGCTCAGTGTCTTTCTGATGGTGGAGTTATGAACACTGACCTTAGCCAAGGTAAGAGAGGCCTGCAGATCCTTGTTCTAGGGTTCTTTGTAACTTCCTGGACGATTTTACGCCTTGCTCTTTCTTGGAGAGATTTTGGCAGGACAGCCACTCCTGAGAAGACACACTGCTGTCCCAAACTTTCTCCATTTGGACAATATGGCTCTGACTGTGGTTTGGTGGAGCTCCAGAGCCTTAGAAATGGCTTTGTAACCCTTTCTAGACTGATGGGCATGAACAACTTTTTTTTTCCCCCGGAGGTCTTCAGGAATTTCTTTTAATCGTGGCATGAGGTGCCTCTAGAACTTGTGTGCTGACAACTTCACTCTGATAGTAAGGGCCAAAGTTAGTCAGGTTTATATCGGGCAGGGCTGGCCCAAATCAGGCCTGATTGTTAACCAAAGTATTCAAGCAGCTGACCCTAATTATCCCTTTAATTGGCTTGAGTTAACTAGGGGGGGCAATAACTTTTTCACACCTGAAGATAGCATGTTTGATTACCTTGCACACCAAACAAATGAAAGAAGCACCAAACTTTAGTGTCATTTTTTATCTTTGACTCCCTCTGTATTCTACTACAACCCACAAAAAGATCTGACCAAATTCAATGTGAAAAATGTGCAAAATGCAGAAAATCAGACAGGGGGCAAATACTTTTTCACCGCACTGTACCTATTCCATTTTGAATATACACAATTCCATTGAATATATTGTATAAAGGGACACTACATGTGTTAGGATAATCTGATCATACGACTACGTGTATATTGTAAATATAAAATAAAATATCAAAATTGGGCCCTTGAACAATAACTTCACTCAAAAGTGTGGTTACAGTCTAGGAACTCCACTCAGAAAAATGTTACTATGGAAATTAAACACTTTTTTGAGGAGAACAAATCCTGCAAATTCTTGCATAGGTACAGACAAAAAAAAATTTTTCAGGTCATATATTGCCTCCTATGTCATGACACTACCCTGCAGCAGCATCACTAGTAGAGTAGGTAAAATAACCTATGGTTCAACTATATTATCTCTCAATAAGGTAAGCCTCTAAGGGTTATCTTTCTGTAAAAATAGTGCTGAAAGAGTTAAGACCCAATTTACTACTGTAGGTTTTTGACTAAAATGTAGTCGATTGGAAAAAAAAAAAAAAAAAACTACATCCATGTACTTTTTTTAGATTATTTATTAGTTTTTTTTATTGTCTTTGAATAAAGTTTAAACTGAAATACACCAGTATTTTATACATGTAATATATAAATAATTTCAGCTAGAAATAGAATATTGGTGTGAATCAAACAAAATTACAAATGTGTGCCTGTCAGTATCCACAATTGGCAATGCAACTGAAACTAAAATGAAGTAATGAAATGCTAATAAAACAAGACACAAAACAGATTTATCTGTGAAATGTGTTATGGTTAAGATTGTAGAGAAAAGGAGACATTTCACTTGTATTATGCCCCTTTTTGGAAGGAGAAAAATCTAAAACAAAATTGCCCGCCAGATATAATACAGAATTTCAGTTTGTATAGGGTTAGATTATGGTTGTCCTTGGCAATGTCACACTGCTTGAATTGTCAAGTTCATAGTTCTAGTTTAAATTTGTGTGAAAAACTGTGTATTTTAAATCGCTCGTAAATTTTACAATACCAAAAACATAACTGCATTTTACCATTTTTTTAATTTTAGTTTTCCCAATGGATACTAACAGAACAGTATTATAGTTACAGTAATGTACATTAAACAGTATATGTTAGCAGTTTTTTTTTTTCTACAATGGTATTTACAGGGGAAAGGAACGATAAGTGTGCATACGCACACACAAACAATCTTATTACATTTACACAGTGTCTTTCATGTACAAGGATCCTGGGCGCTTCACAAACCAGAAGTGCCAATTAAACTAAAGTAAAAATGTAGAAAAAATGTCTTTAACTTAACATTAAAGAACTGTTTCTGCACTTCAGATTACATTAGGCAAGGAATAGCAGAGTTGGAGAAGACTTTGTAAGCAGCTAGCACACATACACACAGATATGTTTTTGTAGTTCCATACCGTTGAGTGTGTCAGTGTGGACTTTGAGGTGACGTTCGCAATTGGCCTTCGTTGTAAAGGCAGACAAGCAGATCAGACACACGAAGGGCCTCTCCCCTGAACGATACCAAACCAAGGCAGTTATTAGTTTTGGGTTGTGGTCTTTGGTCAAATCTTATTACCTCACACAAGAATGATTATTCACAAAGAAAAGTTGGCAATGTTATTACATACATAAGATGCGCCAAAACGTCTTATTAATATATTAATAATCCAATAAAGTGTTAATACAGCATTAAACATGTCCTTGTGCTCAGTTTTTCGGGTGAGATGTTGTTACAAGCAACTCTGCTGATGCATAGTTCACACAACTTAGTCTCTGTAACTCACCTTGGATAAAGGTGTCTGCTAAATAAACAAATAATAAATAATACCAAGGAATAACTCTTTTTGTGATCTGCAGAGACAATGCAAAGTTGTTTGAAAAATACAATCCCACTGCCACCTGCACAGCTAATGCATAGAAAAAGCTGAACTACTTTAAATGTGTTACTACAAATCACCCGTAAAACAAGAATTGTAAAAGGATTGTGCATTTACTGTATGCCTTGATGCATCACAATACAACATTGCGTGCCTTCTAGTGGCATTTTTAGAAACTACATCTCTTTCCAAGATTACAGACAAACACATTTCAAAACACATAACCCAAATAACTTGAATTATGTATAACCTTAACCTGCAATTGCAACCTGCAGGCTTCAGTCTGGTCTTTTGAAAAACCTGCTCATCACCTGACCACTATGTTCGTCTGTCCCATTCTCTTTTAGAAGCAGTTCTTTATGAAGGGCATTTTGCTGTGTTTACCGCTGTGAGTGCGCATGTGGATCTCCAGGGAGCTGGTGCTGGGGCAGCTCTTGCTGCAATGTGGGAAGGGGCAGATCCGCTCGTTGGGGTAGGAGTCTTTGGGCTTCTCTGGCGGAGGGGAGGAGTCCTGCTTCTGCCGGCTGGCACAGTAATACATCAGGTGGGCCTGGAGGTTCCTCGCACTCCTGTACCATATCCCACAGTCCTTACAGGGGAAGATGTCCTCTGGAATAAATTGTTTAATTTTATTTAGACAGACCAGCCATAAATATTATAAAACTTAAGTTACCTGCTGTACATATTACCAGACAATGACTATATAAACCCCACGCTACAAATGTCAATACCATGACCTGCATCAACAATTAAAAAACAAACATCCATGCCTATTTAAAGGAGCTCCTAAGATATAGCCTTCGGTAGGTTAGACAAAAATGTGTCTGATAATTGCATACAATTGTACAGTATATTACTATTTTCTTTAAGTCAAACAAAACTAAATATTTTGCATCTGTTTAGAACTGAATTAGCAGGTGCACATTTATCTTTTTTATTTTTATTTCTAGTCTGAGACACTCTGCACTATATGAATTCCAGCTTTTTAACCTTTTTGAAGGGAAGTTTTGGGAAGCTGTCTGGCAAATCAACAGTTAAAAAGATAGGTTGAAATAATATGCCCCTACACTAACACCTTGCTAGGAGGTCCTTGAAATAATTCAGTGCAATATACATTTTGTCTATTGCGATTAAATGAAAGTTAAATCTGATGCCGAACTACCTTAAATGTTAAACTCGGTTTCTATTCTCTACGTTTCTGCTCAAGGGACCATTTTTAAAAATATATAGAGACAAGACTCTGCATCACAACATGTTCTCTCCTACACTAAACCTTCTTTGAGAAATTAAATTAAATACCCGGACCACAGAAAATGTATTTCTTTAGATCTATATTTGGTATTTTGGAAAAGGAAATACACGTTTAATCATAACAAGGGGAGACTGTACAAGCTTCTGTCAACCTGTATTAATGATACATAAGCTGCTCAAAATGACCTTCAAGGAAAAAGTGGCTCATTAAAAACACTTAAAATACCAAAGAAATAACCTCCTGTGTATTCATTTGATCTGTCTGTACAATACAAAACAACAAACAAATGACCAAAACCCTCCAACACTGCCAAGACGACTCCATCTGCAAAGATACAGACTATCCAGTTCTGTGTGGTAATGTATCAGTTTTATTTTCTAATTACTATTATTATCTTTATTTTAGTCAAACCAGGCACATGGTTATTAATTAAAAAGTGATATATAAAAATTTAAAATTTAGTGTAGAAAACCCTACATTTATTAAAACCCTTTAAATGTACTATATTAGCTTAAAACAATGTTTACAACACATTCTGATAAGGATGTTGCAGTATATTTATTGAAATTTGAACAGCGTACAGTTTTAGCAGTTACTATACATGAAGACGGCTGTTCAAATGAAAATGGAACTCTTCATAACTTGATTATTTTACAGGCAAGTATTCTGAATATGTGATTTTTCATTAAAATTCTTACCAATGATTGTAGTACATTACATGTATTGAAATATATATATATATATATATATATATATATATATATATATATATATATATATATATATATATATATATAATGATAGCACCAGTGAGGAAATAACGGATATAGAAATATCAGTTATCAGTTATTTATCAATATGTATGAAACTACCATACTGGATTATAACATCTAAAGAAATGCAATTGCTTAGGTTATATTGCCACCAGGAGGTGGATTCAATCTGGATTTACAAACTCCACGTTCAAGTGGGTTCAAATCTGACAGTAAGATTTGTTTTCCCTGACAAAACTGAATATGTCTTGGTTTAATCTTCAGCAATGTTAAAACTTACTATTCTTGTAGTTAACAATACTAGTTTTCAGGAAATTCACTATTCCCCAGAAGACAGTCAAAAAACAGGTAATACTATAAAGAATGGTATATGTTTTTTTTAACATTCCCGTTTTACAGTATATTAAATCAATATAGAATGTTTCCGAAATGCAACATCTGTCAACTTAGCGTTAATGTAAGATTAAAATTTTGTTTAATAATTATTGGCAAACTCACTGTTGACAACTGCAGTAGCTAGGATTGCTGCCATCCCAGCCTGCTGGGGCAGGAGCTGAATGTCAGAGTGCAGGGCTGCTGGGTAGGTGGACTCAGTCTTCAGTGGAGAGGACCCCTCCCCCTGACCAGACACCAGGACGGCCGTCAAAATCTCCCCTTCCAGGATCACCTGACTCGTTTTACAATACAACTCGTCACCTGCAAACACAAAACAAGCGTTGCTATCAACTGGCAAGGGGGTTCTGTTTTACCCAAGAGCTACCTGAAGTGGGAGCGTTGATTCCAACCCCCATTTCAATACTAGCACCTCAGTGAACACCTTGATTGTACTGGTCAATCCCAACACACCTCACTTCGTTATTGGATGTTTTTCTTGAGTGGTAGTAGCAGGCACCTCGGTGCTGCACAGACGCGTTAGCGAATGATAAAATCAACCAAATAACATCAATCTCCTCCACACCAAGTAAATTAATTCTCAACTCAATCATAGGTCGGTCTTATCATTGAAAATCTCTTCTAGAAAACCGATGCATTTACTGATGTGCCAGGGTTGAAAATAGTTCTAAAGCATACCTCAAAGTGAAGTTCATGAGGAGGGAAAACAGTTTAGACCGTCCTTTTGGTTGTGGATAAACAGTTGAAGATTAAAATGAATGGTAGCAAGGCTAGGAATTCTGGAATGTGACTGGCCCAGTTTAAGGTTGAGACGATTGGTTTTGAATTGGTGCAACGTCACAATTCTCAAACCAGACAAAACCTACCTTTGCTGTAGATGATGGAATTCGCTGCTGTTCCATCAGAAGTGAAGGAGAGTCTGGTGAGCCAGCAATCTCTGTCATCTGTCACAAGTGTGATCCTGGGTTCCTGATGAAAAATGCAGAATGAAGGCTTAGGGTCTGAGCACCAGAAATGCATGAAGGACATGTCCAAGTCTAACAGTCTAACCTGCTTTACAGAAGAACAGGCTGGTATACATAGCAGACTATACAGTCATTGGAAGTCATTTAACGTGTACACAAATATTGACAGGCTTGACTGTACAACTACATACAGTGGTATCCAGTTAAAATGTTGCCATGGCATCCCACACAGGAAGTTGAGGAACCCTGCAACAACAGTTACTCTGTAATGCTTCCAATAGGTGGTGCCAAATCACCTTTTTTCAATCTGCATTCTCTTGTAAAAGATGAACACAAAAAATCTGCAGATTGTCAAGCTTTTTAACATAAACATAACTCAAATTCAGAACGGAGATTGATTTGAAACCTCTGAATGGCTACCAATGCAAGAAGGCTACTGATAGGTCTATATAGGTTTTTTTTCACACAAACAATAGGTTTTTCACAATATAAAAATAGGTATTTCAAGATATTTCACAATTAAACATAAAATGTATTAAAGCAGAAAAAATTGCATTGTCACAATCATAATTTATCAAAATTAAAATGCTAAATTGTACAATATTTAATTTCTAATGTCCACCTTTTTGACATTCTATTATCACCTCGGCGAATGATCAAACAAAATAAAAACATAAAAATAAATAGAAAACTAATAACAGACACGTGAAATGTCCCCTCCTTGTACTGGTCAGAGTGACGTTTAGCGGAAATATTTCCAATCTTTAATGCAGCTGGTGTCTTTTTTGTTGAAGACATTTTAAAGAATTTTTGCAGTTCTACACAGTGCGTTCAATCATTTACCGGAAGCAAACTAAACTGGCTGCTAGGTTCCTAAATGCAGCATAAAAGGTACAGCATCAATAATAAGACATTTGCTGTATTTATTTAAGTGACAAAAACATGTATATTTACACTATTCTTTCAGACATGTGAATGTTCACTGGGAACTACATATTCGTGGACAAAAAACAAACCAAAAAAAAAAAGAACACAGCCTTAATCCATGACGTTTGACATGTGATACAAAGTACAGTACAACATCACATATCTGACCCCCTGTGGACTGGGGTATAGGCGGATATGTGAAAGTCGGATTTGCGAACATCTATAGAAAAAGCATTTACACAGGCATAAATAGGTTTGTGAACAAAAACAACATGCAAACTGCTTTAAACATGGGGACATTTTTTGCTTTAAATGTAAGCAAACGTAAACAAGATTAATTAGGCTACAAATACAGTGTATATCTTTTCAGTGGAAACTGACAATGTTATGAGCTGTGTGGAAGTATAAAGGGTGGAAGTTCATTGCTGTGCAAGGTACGATGTGCAGTAAAAATGTTATTCCTCAGTTGGAACATACTTAATTATGTCAACTATATTTATTTAACATAATGGTTTGTTTTTTCTATCATTACAGAGTTCTTATGTAGACACTGTAGGTTCTGTGCAATCATAAAATTTATCCTGCTGAGTTTTAAAAAGAGTGCGTTTCTCAAAGTAATCAAACCAAGTGCAATATTTTCAAAAACATTTTGAGTACGGATCCTTGCTTCCAGTCCAGTTGTGTGTTCTACCTGTACCATAAATTACTTAATTGACCTCCTTCCAGGTCTTTTTTTAGTTCATTATTTAATAATAGCCAGAAAACCCAGAGGACTCCCAACCTTCAGGACCGGATTTGTGTGCCCCTGTACAGTTGATTCTATAAATGCTTTTTCACACAACTGTTTCACACCAACAAAAAAATAAACAAAAACGTCAAACATGAAGCAATAAGGACTAGTTAAAAAAAATCCTACTTGAGCTGTACAATTGCACAGTGGTGTTGCTTTGATAATATAGTTTAAATATTGTTTTACCTTTGCCAAGATCAATAGTAATTAAAAAGTAGAAAGAAACAAATCACATGGATAATTTAACGTTGCATTCCGAGTTTGTACGCAATAACTCTAACTTCAAGAAGCCAAATTAATCAAACATGTCTACTCGACTTATAGTTTTACCTCATTGTCTGAGATACAAGGACTACATGCTTTTGTGCCTGCTTTGAATCAACCGCTAGAGGGCAGTGCTTTGCCAACTATCAAACTGTATCAGATGTTCATACTGTAACTGTACTAAGCCTTATGAAAACAATCAGATTAACAGTTCTGTGTTTCACCGGGGGCACAGATGAATTTACAGACGCGCTACAAAATTGATTTTACAGGCTTGAAAGAGTGAAATAAAATGGTTCAAACCTAGAGCTAAAAAAAATTAATAAATACAAAAATAAAAAAAATATTAATTTGAGATTTATTTTTTTTCATTGATAAAAGGTTTATTTCTAATTATGGCAGTCATAGCCTAAAGAACTTTTTTTTTTTTTTTTATTGTATGTCAGCAGGAACACTCCAAGATTCCAAGATATCTCTTCTTTTGTTTCAGTTTTAAAATGCAATAATATCTTAGCCGCATGCACCCACAAGCTCTGCACGGTTGTAACAATTTGCTTCAGACTAAAATCGAACAAGATTGTTTAAGGAGGTAAAACAACACATAGTGACACAATAATAGAGAGCACATTTACATAAAGGTTCAGATATTTGAATTTTAGTTTTGAATGTGCAACAGCCATTGAATGACAATAAATTCTGCTAAGGATTATACAAAGTCTCTGATAAAAAGTAATCTAGTAACTGTTCCACACAAAGACAAAATAGGTCCTAGGTGTTTAGAGCAGAACAACATAGGAAAGAAAGCTTTAGCTGAAGCACTCCCAAGCTAGGTTAATAATTCAAACTCAACACAAGACATTGCAAATGAGATCTTAGTGGGGACATTTAATATAGTAATGAATATGTGGAAAATAAAGAATACATGATGAAAAGAATCTGGCAAGCATCCCCCCCCCCCCATCAGAGAATAAAAGAATGGAAAAGTCTTGCTATACATGCGACTTTGTGCTTCCAGATGGATGTCACCAGTCCAGAAGGTCCAAAACGTATATAGCTTAATAGAAATTCAAAAGCAACTCAAATGTCAATTCATACATGAATTTCACACATACAGACTGTAATCAAGAATTCACAGTTTTATTTTCTTCCTTGCTTCATGTTCAAAACTGAATCTAGTTTTCTAAAAACGGAAATGTTGGTGGGTTTATCAAACACCTGTTTTTATATATGTTTACCAGAATATATACTGTGTGTGTGTGTGTGTCTCTCTCTCTCTCTCTCTCTCTCTCTCTCTCTCTCTCTCTATATATATATATATATATATATATGGTAATATTGATGGTAAAACTAGGGGAATCTGAGCATGTTGCAGGTACCCTCCAAATAACCCACTATGACAATTTTCTATTGTATTTGTTTTTCTACCTAATCCACGATGGTACAGCTACCAGACTTCCCTTGCACAATTACCTGTTTGTTCTTTTAATAACCAGTTGCGTATCTATTTGAAGTGGCCATGCCAGAACTTTAAATGACATACATTTCTCTTCATTGCATGACCTCCCAGGGGGAGGGGCTGACACCAACACCACCCCAATAATATAAATACAGCTACACACAAATGTTCTAATTATAATTCCAAAAGAACTGGACATGCTTATTTAATTGTATTCCAACTGCACAACGAATACCTAACACCCACACGACCTGCTTCCATTAGCTTTTCATTGAGGAGGCAGGTCTTGTGGGTGTAGGTATTCGAAACACTTACCTCTATGCAGTAATGACCTCCCATTATTATATCCTAATCTGGTATGATATCCTATCTTTCACCAATTGCATCGGCTCCTGTCCGGAACTAAACTACTTTGAAAATCTTAAGCTCTTGTGAAAAACTCTTTGACGTGAAGATTAAGTCCCTCTTCGGCCTGTGTCTCTTATGAATATTAATCAGGGGAGAAATATTTTAATCTCTCTGATCCCTCAACTGCTGCCTGGGTACCGATATGAAATCTAATTATTTGGTCTGATATTAACCCCCCCTCCCCTCAGACTGAGACTGTCAAATCCTCATCAACTTCCGCTTATCACATGAGCAACACCCTGTTCCAAGTACGATAAAACAGGAATGCTAATGATGCATGACTGATTTATTTTTCTATTCATTAAAAAGAAAAAAGAATGTGCTTTTGTACTGGTACTTTGGCAACAGTCTGGGAAGTAATGAACTTTTTCCCAGGGTTTAACTCCTCAACTGCTGTGGTTAAACTTGTCCTGTACATACATGAACGAAAATGTGTTTGATTACGGTCAACACCCAACAACGTACCTGCAGTTATGAACAGATGCAGAACAACAAAAGGCATTAGCTCAAATACAGGTGTCTGTGGTTTTCTCTTCCAGTGGTTTATGTCAGCAACTGAACTGTACACATTCTTGTGTTATGTTTGCTGTTAAAACATTTCAAAGGAAAAAAGGCGCTGTCTTACACTTGAATGTAAAGCAGTTAGACTTGATTTGTCGTTTTGAAGTAAAAAGTGTTCTGCTCTCAGTTTCCAAGCTGTCGTAATGCAAGTATTCTCCAATATTGGCTAACTGTACGAATTCAAGTTTTGTACTATATTAAACTTTTACACAATTTGTACTGTCACACACACACACACACACACACACACACACACACACACACATACACACACAAAAACGGATACAGAGTCATGTTGTGGTAACTGAATAATTGTTGGTGCCAGTATTACTTGGCTAGGTCAATTACATACTTTGACAAATGGCCCTTGTTATAAAGTAGCAAACTGCTGTCCCTTTAAATCTCAAATAGATTGGAGAAACTGCATCGTCCCAAACAAAGGGTTTAGTGTCTGGGCTGAAAACTCAGACCGATAACCATCTGAAACTCTATCTGCCACACATCCGCTGCTGCATTTGCCTACGATAGACCATGCCTGCACCCCATCCCTCCTCCCCCCCTGAACTTTACAGCATTTCTAAGAAAAAATAATTAAAACAGATGAGATGCATGCAAACAGCATGCAAAAATATTATAAAAATGTTTGAAAGACAAACGATAAGAGATTAAAAATTAAACCACTCTTGGAGCCCACGATGGGCCCACCTGATACAATGGACAAGTCACTGTTCAAATGCAAATGTTAAGAGGTGGTTTGGACGTCTGCAGTTTAGTGTTTCCTGAAGGCAACAGAAGTGTTTAACATACCTGCTTGTCATCAGAAACTCTGGTCTGAGGAGACAAAACTACTAGAAGACAAAGGCTACTGTCAACAGCTACGGCCACAGCCAAAATACATTGATCCAAAGCACTGTGCCATCTCCCTGTCTACAGACTAGGGGGATTAGAACCTCAAACGAACAAACACCTGCCATATCACTGTCAATA
The DNA here is from genome assembly GCF_017654505.1 of Polyodon spathula. Taxonomy (NCBI): domain Eukaryota; kingdom Metazoa; phylum Chordata; class Actinopteri; order Acipenseriformes; family Polyodontidae; genus Polyodon; species Polyodon spathula. The sequence goes on from NC_054546.1 coordinate 31,164,380, forward strand.
GAGTGCAGGGCTACCATGGGCAGCCAGAATGGCATTATTCTGGAACGATACTTTACCATTCCGTGATAAAATTCCAACCACAATGCATTCCTTGCACCTCACTGAGCTAATGTCAATTTACTGTTCAATCCAAGCACCTTGATTTATTAGTGGCAGTTCTTGAGGTCAACTGTGTCTTTCTTTAATGGCATCACTGAACAGCAGAAAAAATATGCATACATATATAAATATATGCAGCACATATTACATGAAAATGCCCCTTTACCCCTTATTTATGATTATGATAGCATAAGGAGTGATCTGGGACAGAAATCAGCTCTGTGTCATTCTGCACATTTCTTAAGAATTCCCACCTCTAATACAATGCCTAATATAAACATCTATAAATATGTCTGGTACAGATTTTAAAAGCATATCAGCCAGTTGTGAGTCACCGTTTACCTGAAACACAACATATTCCCCAGAATTCACAAGCCACTATTGGAATGTTCACAAGTGACGTACTTTATTTAATACAAACTATGGCTACCTTTAAGTGGGGAAGATTTGTTGATGTAACATCCACAACTAATAAACACTCCTAAAGTGCTAAATCCAAAAATAAAAAATATATTCAGATGAGCCCGATTTTTATCATGATCGCCATGCAGGCATAATTTGTGATATAAAGCGGGTCATGATATATTTCACATTTGCCTATGACAGCATATTACGAGTGTGAGAAAAAAAAAGTGCAAGTTGTTCTTTACATATAAATAAATGCATATAGTTACTACCGGACAAATGCATTTCATATCATTAACTGCAACAAAGAGTTTCTGTCATTATCTAAAAAGTTGCATGAAATGTTGACTGAAGAGAGCCATCAATACTTGGGAGTTTTTTTTTGTGCGCATTTGTACAAAATTTGGTGACATTGGTGTTTTGTAAATGAACTGTATCCCATTAAGACCGCCCACGCAGCATTTGACAGGCTGCACAACATGTCAGTTTATTATCAGCCAAGATGATTATTGGTTGTTGGTTACGTTGGAAATTAATTATATCCTATGGTTACTTAATAAAGCCCGGCCACGCAGCATTTGACAGGCTGCACAAAACGAGACAATAAGAGGGTTTGTGAGATGGCATTAAGAGAGGTAATTTCTCAAAGAACCTAAGGTGCAGGGCGAGTGATTTTTCAAAAATCATAGTAATAAACAGGGTACGATATTAAGCAAGGTGATATAAAACAGGTTCACCTGTATATATATATATATATATATATATATTATATATATATATATATATATATATATATATATATATTTTTTTTTTTTTTTTTTTTTTTTTTTTTTTTTATATAGATAGCATAGTGGACCACCATCACAAAGCGCTTTACAAGATACAAGACTAGGGTGTGTGAACTATGCACCAGTTGCAGAGTCACTTACAAGAACGTCTCACCCGAAAGACGGAGCACAAGGAGGGTAAGTGACTTGCTCAGGGTCACACAGTGAGTCAGTGGTTGAACTGGGGACCTCCTGGTTATAAGCCTGTTTCTTTAACCACTGGACCCTGTGCAATAATGTAAGGGGAATGTTTTGATGGTATTGATATAAGCAGTGGTTTAAACAAAATGACAATGGAGTGGTTAACATCTACTGGACAACATCTGTAACGAAACTTTACTGAATGAATCATACAAAAAAAGAGATGATAAAAAAAAATGAACAAAAAAAACTTGCACATGTTTAGTTGAAATGTCTGGAAATCACAGCAACTAGGATAATAAAAATGTTGTCAGGTTTTCCCTGCCTGTGACTAACACAAAGCAGAAAAATACAATACAAGAAAATGAATTAGAATCATCTTTGCTTTATCAAAGTGCACTCCCCTTAAGGAGCTTTCTCCAAAATCATTCTTTTCTTGGAAGATATTTAGAAAAACAGAAAAGCTCATCCAAAGCCTACTGTGCTCATTCAAGATGAGGAACAGGCTGCAGCAGAAGATGACTGTGTTTTTGTGTGTGATTTTTAATAGCTGGAATATTAGTTGGACAAGAACTTTCTATACATCAGATGAGAATCACATTTCAATACATTGGGAAGGGGAGGGGGTGATCTTAGGTTGGCTAGGGTGCCCTCGGCTCACCGCACACCAGCAATGCCTGTAATCTGGCCGGGCGCCTGCAGGCTTGCCTGTAAGCTGCCCAGAACTGCACTGTCCTCCAACACTGTAGCTCTAGAGTGGCTGCATAGTGGGTCTGCAATGTAAAAAGAAGCGGTCGACTGACTGCACACGTTTCGGAGGACAGCATGTGTTCGTCTTCACCCTCCCGAGTCAACACAGGGGTGGTAGCGGTGAGCTGAGCCTAAAAATAATTGGCTATTCTAAATTGGGAGAAAAATAATTTTAAAAAATTAAAAATTGGTGACTACTAAATTTAAAATAAATAACTTAAATAATTGTTAGGTATTCAATAAATCCATTAATTTACATGTTGATTTCAAAACAACAAAAGCTGTCCTCCCTCCAATGTACAGCTGAGGACTAATCAAATGCAATTAACTTCTGTACTGAGTGCTATAAAAGAATATTTTCCTCTCATCAAGGGTGCTGACATTTTCACTACTGTTCTGAGGCTGTAAACTAACAATGAAAAGTTTTACCATACACTGCCAGCCTCCTAGACACAATCTAATAAACCTGTTTATTGCCTCAGTTGTACCAACACTCTGCTTCCCAGAGCAATATTAAACAATATCACACTTGTAATAAATGATATGAGAAAAAATAGCTGTTATAAACAGCTTCCTATCATTCCCCGATACTATGCGATTATGAGGACACTCTGAATGTGCCTGTACAGCTTTTAAATCATAAGAGACGGCTGTCAAAAGTGTACTGAAACCAATTTAGGGTAGAGAAATTCACTTCAAAACTTTCGTTTCAGTGCATTCTCAATAAGCCCGTTAACAGGCCCTGAATCACAAGGGCATTTTGTAAATGGCTTTTAGAAAAGCAAACTATGAAGGCATGAAACAGAGACTAACAGAAGTAGATTGGAGTAAAATAGAGAAAACACCCACAGAAGAAGGATGGTTGTTCTTCAAAAATGTAGTACTAGAGGCGCAAAACAATTACATCCCTAAAGTAGACAAATCTAAATGTAAAACTAAATTGCCAAAATGGTTTAATAGATCAATTAAAAAAAATATTCAGCGAAAAAAGGCACTTTACAGAGCATTAAAAAAGGACCAAAAAGAAAGTATGCAGAAAGAGTACACGGAACTGCAAACGCAAGTCAAAAAGGAAGTTAGAAAGGCCAAGAGAGAAATAGAAATGAACATTGCTAAGGGAGCTAAAACCAATTCCAAAATGTTTTTCCAATATTACAACAGCAAGAGAACATTCAAAGAGGAGATTAAATGTTTAAGAGATACAAATGGCAAAATCGTAGAGGAAGAAAAAAAAATAGCAAATATGTTAAATGATTACTTTTCACAAGTTTTTACAAAGGAAGATACTGACAACATGCCCCACATGTCATACAGTTCCTATCCAGTTTTAAATAACTTTAGCATAACTGAGGCAGAAGTGTTAAAGGGACTAGGAGCTCTTAAAATAAACAAATCCCCTGGGCCGGATGAGATCCTCCCAGTAGTACTCAAAGAAATGAAAGAAGTAATTTACAAACCGCTAACCAAGATCATGCAGCAGTCTCTTGACACAGGGGTGGTACCGACAGACTGGAAAATTGCAAACGTAATACCGATCCACAAAAAGGGAAACAAAACTGAACCAGGTAACTACAGACCAGTAAGCCTGACTTCTATTATATGCAAACTTATGGAAACTATAATAAGATCCAAAATGGAAAATTACCTATATGGTAACAGGGTACTGGGAGACAGTCAACATGGTTTTAGGAAAGGGAGATCGTGCCTAACTAACTTGCTTGATTTTTTTTGAGGATGCAACATCGATAATGGATAATTGCAAAGCATATGACATGGTTTATTTAGATTTCCAGAAAGCTTTTGACAAAGTCCCGCACAAAAGATTAATTCTCAAACTGAACGCAGTTGGGATTCAAGGAAACACATGTACATGGATTAGGGAGTGGTTAACATGTAGAAAACAGAAAGTACTGATTAGAGGAAAAACCTCAGAATGGAGTGTGGTAACCAGCGGTGTACCACAGGGATCAGTATTAGGTCCTCTGCTATTCCTAATCTACATTAATGATTTAGATTCTGGTATAGTAAGCAAACTTGTTAAATTTGCAGACGACACAAAAGTAGGAGGAGTGGCAAACACTGTTGCAGCAGCAAAGGTCATTCAAAATGATCTAGACAAGATTCAGAACTGGGCAGACACATGGCAAATGACATTTAATAGAGAAAAGTGTAAGGTACTGCACGCAGGAAATAAAAATGTACATTATAAATATCATATGGGAGATATTGAAACTGGAGAAGGAATCTATGAAAAAGACCTAGGAGTTTTTGTTGACTCAGAAATGTCTTCATCTAGGCAATGTGGGGAAGCTATAAAAAAGGCTAACAAGATGCTCGGATACATTGTGAAAAGTGTTGAATTTAAATCAAGGGAAGTAATGTTAAAACTGTACAATGCACTTGTAAGACCTCATCTTGAATATTGTGTTCAGTTCTGGTCACCTCGCTATAAAAAAGATATTGCTGCTCTAGAAAGAGTGCAAAGAAGAGCGACCAGAATTATTCTGGGCTTAAAAGGCATGTCATATGCAGACAGGCTAAAAGAATTGAATCTGTTCAGTCTTGAACAAAGAAGACTACGTGGCGACCTAATTCAAGCATTCAAAATTCTAAAAGGTATTGACAGTGTCGACCCAAGGGACTTTTTCAGCCTGAAAAAAGAAACAAGGACCAGGGGTCACAAATGGAGTTTAGAAAAAGGGGCATTCAGAACAGAAAATAGGAGACACTTTTTTACACAGAGAATTGTGAGGGTCTGGAATCAACTCCCCAGTAATGTTGTTGAAGCTGACACCCTGGGATCCTTCAAGAAGCTGCTTGATGAGATTTTGGGATCAATAAGCTACTAACAACCAAACGAGCAAGATGGGCCGAATGGCCTCCTCTCGTTTGTAAACTTTCTTATGTTCTTATGTTCTTATGTTCTTAACTTGACAACAGGTCCACTGGCCCCTGCAGATTCTCACATTCTGTTCAGTTCTTCTCAAGACACATTCCACACACAGAACACTCTCTAACTGTGGAATTAGTTCTGCAAAGGACTTCAAGTGAAGGATAAACTGACTGGGACCCGGGTTGAGAACTGAGCCAAGAGGAGAATGTGATGTTGATACATTTGGAACATGTGACTAGCAGCTATCTCCAACAGATACTCAAAATCCTTCCTCTGTTTGAGCTCCGGGATGGGGAGGGAAGCTGGTCAAAGCTGGAAATCATCAACAAAGCAAACTTGATAACGAGAAACAGCTGAACATGAGCTATCCACAAAATATTCTGATAGTAAAATGAAATCTTAGAACTGTGTGCCTATCAAACAGGAATCAATCATGCCGGACTCAGAGTCCAGAAGGATGGCGCCAGAGAGAGATAAAGAAATCGGGGGAGATAAGGGTTAATCAAGGACTGCATTTTAAATAGATAGAGAAACAGGCTCACAAAGGAGAAAGAGGAGGGATCGTTTTGGAACTTTCGAGAGCACTTAATAACAGATGTGGAGGCATTAACGCCGATTTGCACATTTTAATCTGCAGTTGAGGATTTCTTAATAAGAGAAAATAGCTAAAGCATTCCTTTAACAGTGGTGGGGGTAGAACTGTCTGGTAAAGGCTTGGTAAAATATTCTCACAATGAAGGACTTAACAAGATTAAGCACAGGCTGCCCCAAATTCACTTTCGCTGCAGAAAGTCCTGTTTTTTATAACTGCTTTCCTTACTGGTGTTTATTAGAGCCGTGATCAGGTAGTATTAGGGGGTTCATGCCAAATCTGGGTAAGGGACACTGTTTCCACTGTATTGCTGTCTCATCTTCTGATCGATTCATGGCCGGTTTAGCAGGACCTAGGACTGGGTGGGAGTGAAGTGAAATGTGTCCCATCTTGCATTGATGAATCAGTGCTTGTTAAAGCAAAAGGACACCCAAAGTTCAGGTAAGGGGTCATATAATACCTTCTGCACAGGATGTGAATCTACCGCATGCAGCAGGATAAATCAGCTCCTGCAACTGTTGTGAAAATAAACCAAAGAGAGCAAAACTATTTCAGAATGGGACTTGCAACAAAGTTGTTTTAAGTTTGTTGTAAGACAATGTTTTTATTTTTTTAAGCATTGGTTAGTGCCCTACTAGGCTCTGCAGAATACCCAAACTATTAGCCAAGGGCTAGTGAAAAGCACCAGGAATTTGTTTGTGGCCATCGAGGCTTCCTGATGCCAGGAGCCACCACTGCAGCGTGATCAACTGAAATGAAGGACGTGTCAGACAAGTGGACTGTGAGACACTGCACAGACAATTACCCCGACAATTAAAATATACAATGTGGAGCAGAAACTAACAATCACTGCAGATTACTGTTGGCTGCTTGAGGTAATCAGCTCAGAGTGGAGGTCACTCTGGCCTCAGCCAAAATACTGTATTCTTCAGGGAGCTGTATTGGAGAGCGTTGAACTGAAATCCTTTTATCTACGCAGATAAGAGTTATACACAGCTGAAAGCCACGACTGTGCCTTCTGAAGAATATTACAGTTTTTTATCATTTTTTTAAACCAAATAGGTTGCAATTAGATGGCTATTACTGTACATTGTAGTACACACTGAAATTTAGCAAATTACAATACACATGCTGTTTATCTCTTGTACAAGCTTGTAAAACATTTCAGGAACAATACCAGAGCTGTAATTTAATGAGCTGTGTTTATATCTTTTCTTATTCACATTAAAATAATACTCTCACCCTCAGGCAAAAAATAAATAAGTAAAAAATCCAAAAACAAGCTCAACCTATCCTGTGTTGATGTCCACGGTTTCCCAACATGCTCCTTAGATCTCTCTAACATACAAATCAAGTTGTTTACAGCTATGTCATTCGACTTTCATAACAGACCCCACAGATGTGTTGTGGCTTACCCCTCCTACCAACTCCACAGCCGGGGCTTCCACCTGAATCTTCCCCCTGAATGGCCCCCAGGTGGTCTCGTGAAGAAGGCCCTGCTTGGCACGGACTTTACAATCTCCATCACTGCCAAACAGCTCCAGCTCGTCTGCACAAAACAAAACAACGTCAGCAAAATACAGCCAATTTGAGGTCGTAATTAGAAAACACTAGGTGACCCTAGAGCAGGGGTGTCAAACTCAGTTCCAGGAGGGCCACAGTGTATTCTGGTTTTAGTTCCACCCAAGCTCTCCATTAGTTAATTGGTCCAATTAATTGGACAAATGTAACACTTCCCTCCAGGTCTCAAAATGTTTCATAAGTTGTGTACCTCGAATCAAGTGCATTTTTTAAATCAACAAATGTAAAAAACCTTGAAAAATATGAAATATGTCCAACTGAACAAATAATTAGATCAATTAACTTAATTGCAAGCTTAAGTTGGAATGAAAACCAAAAGACCCTGCAGCCCTCGAGGACTAGAGTTTAACACCCCTGCCCTAGAGCAAGCATTGTGTGTGTCCACCGTTCTGAATCTAGTTCACATGTCCCGTCGACCTCCCATAGTGGCTCCCAGGCAGATTAAACTGATTTGGTTGTGTGCTATATCAATATTTTACTAACACATGTTAAAATAAAGTATACAAGTAGTTTTTGTTCTGTTAAATGTCAAAACTCCAATCTGGTACAACTGTGAAACCTGTATTTACAATCTTATACAAACCTTAAATGAACCATTCGCTTCAGTGGGGACAAAACAAACAAAACCAAGGAAGAGATACTAACTTGAACTCGACCATTTTAAATTGTTATTTGATAGCGTTATTAATAGGAAAATCCAAGTCCCGAAGACAACAGTTTTGGCAAATCCCTACTAAAAGTTCATATTATGGATGAGAATATTAAACTCTGGGTAGAACAGGTGGGAGCTCTTTGATGTTCAAATGGTAATGCACATATTTTTTTTTATTATATGGTAAACCAGGTTGCTATGGTGACTGCACACATGGAAATAGAAATAACAAGTACAAGTGGTTTGTACAATCTCAGGACTTTCACATGAAAAGGGTGATCTTGTTCAGCTTGGAAATTCCCCATCATCCCCCACATAAAAAAAAAACAATTAAAAAAAGAAGAATACATTTTTGACACCCAGGAAGCATGATTTCCCTGAAATGTGTCACTGTTTTGATTTTATTTTTAAGTGATTTCTCTTTCTGATAATCACAGTTGTGGTTTAGAAGACCATCTACCCATAAACCCTACTGAAACAAATCGCACAAACAAAAATTTGAATGCTATAAAAATAAGGCAAATATGTTTTAACTGTTACTGTATGTATGTATCACTGGTGCATTATTACTCATGCTAAAAAAAACAAAACAAAACAAAGAAAAACAGTAAAAACACACACCTGAAATAGGATTTCATATTGGTTTACCAGAATCAGGATTAGCATGCCATAATTTAGTACTACCACTAGAGGGAGTATGTTTGTAATGTCTGACTATGGTGCCTCAGAGCCTCTGTGCTTCGGTGCCCAGGAGCCTCGGTGCCCTTGGTGCCGCAGAGCCTTACCACCCCTAGTGCTCAAACGCTCCTTGCATTGGTACCCGCGGTGCCCAAGTGCCCGAGAGCCTGGGTGCTTTGGTGCCCTACAGCCTCAGTGATTCTGCACCCTCTGTGCTTGGAAAAGTGCTCAGATGCTCCTTGCAGGGTATCGTTGTGCACAAACCCCGCTATCTTCCCTAAGGTGTTTATGGCTTTCCACTTGGATCAGTCAGTAGAACTAGAGGCTTTCCATCTCCCTCTTTTTTCTTCAGAGGATGATCTGAGGTTGAATTCCCTCTGTCCAAGTTTGTACATTGAGATGTTATGTGGATAGGATGAGAGCGCTGCGTCAGTCTGACCAGCCCTTCATTTGTAATGGTGAAAGGACCCTGGATCAAGTCCTCTCAAAGCAGCCACTGTCCCACTGGATCAAAAAGTATGGACAACTTACTAGGTTTTCAATGTAAAATGCTTCAATTCACACCTACACTAATCTGTCTAAGTAGAACTATAGTCTCCCTATGCATGTGAGCTTCCTCTACTATTGTTGTTTGATGATATAATAAAACATATCTGCTTTATTTTTAATACCTACTTTGCGAGATGCAGTGAACTGCAGTTTGTCAAGAAATGTATATTTCTCTCATATCCATAATGTATTTAGATCTCAGTTTATGTTAAGAATAGATTTAAGAAATATAATTGATAATATTTAATATATCCAAACAAAATCTGTATATGAGTGTTATTAATAATAATAATAATAATAATAATAATAATAATAATAATAATAATAATAATAATAATAATAATAAGCCAGTATAACTGTCTCCTTTTGGAGCAGAAGATCTGGAAATGTATCTGGTCAGTTTACTTGAATCCCTGGCCTGTGGTCTACATGACGAGTATGACTGAGAAAAAGTAATAATAATTCCCCCACCCCACTCCCCATGCTGCAAAACTCCCTTCCTTTGTCTGTTACAGATCCACCCTCCCCTCGGCACAGTTCAACATCTCATTTCGGGTCAGGATAAAGTGGTGGAGAGATAAGGCTGTTTGCCTAACACTCTCCATGTCAAAACACTCATCTATCTTCTGTGTATCAATCCCCACCAGAGAAAAACATGCAGCCTATGATAAACTGACTTCCCAGCCAAATCGAAGAGAAAGAGAAAAAGGGGAGAGAGGGGAGGGGAGGCACTGCGTGCTGCAGTTACAATTATTTCATTCTGACAACACACTGTAACAGTTACCACGAAGAAAAGCTATCTCAACTTCTAAAAACACTCCCCAAATACTATTCCAGTTGTTCCCTGTGATATGGTGAAGGACTGTACAACTAAAAATAGACTTATTTTTTAAAAAAATAGTTAAAAATAACTGAATTAAAAACAAAGTATGTACTGGTGGGTAATGTCAGTACACTGTGCACCTATCCAAACCCATCCTAATTAGTTCTGTTCGACTATTCATACACAAAAGTTGTGCAACTGTAACGTTTTTATTTTTTATTTTTTTTTAAAGCTTTGTTGAGTGAAATCTGATTAAATTTCCATACCTCTAAAAAGACTGAATAGTAATACATTTAGAAATACTAAAATACACTTTGTAAAATTGAATGACAAAGTTAACATTATAATGAACGCATTGAGAAAGACTAATTGAATTTACCCACAATTTTACGCATTTTGTTTCAGTATTTCTTCATTTAAGAGAGTATTGCCATTAGAATTTCGAAGTTTATTGGAGTTGACAGTTTCCCCATCATTAGTTTCCTGAACCCCAGCTTCAACCAGGACAAACCAGTGCAGGTCACCAATACAATTTAAGCAAAATCACTGTGCTTGGAAATGAACCTACACTTTCAACTTATTGCTGCCCCCATGATTTCAAGAAACAGCACATATGGATGTGCTTAGAATCCACAACTGAGCAACCTGTAGTTTAACCCCTTAAAACCATCACTAGAACTTTAAGAAAAGTCCCAATGCAAATGCTACATTATTTCCATGTTAAATTTAGTTAAGGGTTTTTATATACAGTGCCTATATTTCAGGCTAGAAGGTCAACATTTTCACCTTTTGTTGCCTTCTAGCCTGAAATTAAAATGCATTAATATATATATATATATATATATATATATATATATATATATATATATATATATATATATATATATATATATATATATATATATTTTTATCATTTATCTACACATCCTACCCTGCAACTTCCAAGTGAAAAAAAATATTCTAGAAATTTGTAGAAAATTAATTAAAAATAAAAACTGAAATAGCTTGGTTGGATAAGTGTCCACCCCTCTTGTAACAGCAATCCTAAATTAGCTCAGGTGTAACCAATCGTCTTCCAAATCACACACCAAGTTAAGTGGCCTCCACCGGTGTTAAATTGTAGTGATTCACATGATTTCAGGATAAATTCAGCAGTTCCTGTATGTTCCATCTGTTGGGTAGTGCATTTCAAAGCAAAGACTCAACCATGAGCACCAAGGTGCTTCCAAAAGAACTCTGGGACAAAGTTGTTAAAAGGCACAGATCAGGGGATGGGTATAAAAAAAAAAATATCAAAAGGCCTTGAATATCCCTTGGAGCACGGTCAAGACGATTAAGAAATGGAAGGTGTATGGCACCACCAAGACCCTGCCTAGATCACGTCGTCCCTCCAAACTGGATGACCAAGCAAGGAGACTGATCAGAGAGGCTACCAAGAGGCCAATGGCAACTTTGCAAGAGCTACAGGCTTTTATGGCCAAGACTGGTCAAAGTGTGCATGTGACAACAATAACCCAAGCACTCCACAAATCTGGCCTGTATGTTAGGCTGGCAAGAAGGAAACCATTTCTCAAGAAAGGCCCCCTTGAATCCCATTTGAAGTATGAAAAAAAAACATGTAGCCATGTGGCAAAACTTGGGAAAATGAACAGAGAAGTCCTTAAGGAAAACCTGCTGCCCTCTGCAAGAAAGCTGAAACTGGGACGGAAGTTCACCTTTCAGCATGACAACGACCCAAAGCACACAGCCAAAGATACACTGGGGTGGCTAAGGGAAAAAAAGGTAAATGTCCTTGAGTGATCCAGTCAGAGCCCCGACCTAAATTCACTCGAAAACTTGTGGCATGACTTGAAGATTGCTATCCACCAACGCTCCCCAAGGAACTTGACAGAGCTTGAACAGTTTTGTGAAGAAGAATGGTCAAATATTGCCAAATCTACGTGTGCAAAGTTGGTAGAGACCTATCTCAACAGACTCACAGCTGTAATTGCTGCCAAAGGTGCTTCCACCAAGTATTAACTCAATGGGGCGGAGACTTATCCAATTATGATCTTTCAGTTTTGTATTTTTAATATATAACTTTTTTCCCCTTAACAGTGTGGAGTATGGTGTGTAGATAAGTGGGAAAAAAATCCTGATTTAAAATGCATAAAACTCTGAGGCACTGACACAACAAAATGTGAAAAAAGTTTTTTGTATATGCACAGTATACGTGTGTGTGTGTGTGTGTGTGTGTGTGTGTGTGTCTGTATACACACATTTTGATTCAATCAAGCTTAAAACTGTTCATTCTCAATGGAACACTGGTCAACACAAGAAGCTCTAAACTCTCTAAATATACGAAACACACCGATAGACGTTATGACAATTTCAAAAATATTTTTTACAGCTTGACCGAGTATTAGAGGACTCACCTATAACATGTTCAGACAAACTGAAAATATTTCTTACTAGATATTCATGAAACCACGGTGTTATTCCTAGAGCATTATGAAATAAGAGGAACCTATAGCATAACAATGGTGAAAGCATCAGCCTAAAGTACAAAAAAAAAAAAAAACTCATCTGCTTGTTACTGTTTGACAGGAACCGCTCGGAGAGTGGAATAACGCTGCCCTTTATGACGGGGGAGGAAAAGACCAGCGGTTAAAACACAGCAGATGTGCGTGTCATTTTAAATTAATGAGCTGAAGTTACAAGACACATCAAAAATGTTAAGCTGTAGCTGTTCACCGAATCATCCATTAACCTCATCCAGTAATCTAAACAGACAAGTCTTTATGGTTCAGGCACTTCCCTTTTATTAGGGGAGGCCTTGTCCAAGATCCATTAGCACATCAGTCTCATCTTCCTCTAATGCAGGTTATGACATGAGCGCACAACAATCCTTAATCATCACTCGTTAACTGAAGATCTGGGACGAGCAGCAGGGGAACGCAGCGTTTCACTTTGCGGGGGAATCTCTTTAGTGTCTTTCAGTCTGTTTAAAACAGGAGCCCACATACTTTAGGTAGCTTCAAATTACATTTTCTTTTACCTTACCTTTGTAGGATATCTGCAATAATTCAGAGCAGTCTTTATTGTTCTATTACTCAAGTGCTGTGTTATTTGCTTTTATTGTTTGCCAAGTCTGTGCAGTGCTTTGACTAGGAGTTTAGTTTACTTGAATTCTATTTGCCTGTCATAGACATACAATAGTCTTTATTTTAGAAGCAACCTATAGTGCACATCAAAACTTGGAATATCACTAGATGGCGCTAGCTATTCCTTTTATAAAGACACTTTGGCTCATCTAGCCTAGGTTTCAGAACATATCTATGGCAGGCAACTGAAACTAAGGTCCAACTTATCAACGCAGGTGAAATAATACAAAATACATTAAACACAGTAACTGTCATTTAAATTAGAACCACTCAATTACAAACCCCATAGAAAAGGTGAGGGGGCTGAAATAAAAACAAGCAATTGAAAGTTAATGAAAAACACAAAAAGCGGTTGAAGTTAGGTGCACTTTGTGTTGCTACTGCTAATTTTTTATGCCTGGAACTGGTCCCTTTTTATTTATTTATTTGCTTGTTGTTTACCTAGGGCAAAAACTGTTAAAAGCTGTTTATAACCTGTAAGCAGTTTCGAGTGGTTTCTTAACTTGCATGGAGATTGTTACCATATCAAGCGTTTGTTTGATACAGTGTATAATGCATCATATATTGAGAATGACCAACAGAGCAAATAGACACCCATGCATTTAATTACACTACTTGGATTCAAATAGACAGCGCCATACAGTATATGCTAAAGGGTATAAAAGACAGATTCTAAACACAAAGAGAGGAAAAAAAAAACTCTCTATCAAAGCACATGCCCATTGTTACCAAAGCAAGCTCCAGGAGACTTGGTTTACCTTAAAATATCAAGTTTCGGCAACATCTATTGCCAACTATGGAGCGTGTTATTTATTTATTATTGTATTGTATTTGTATTTATTATTGACACATGATTCAGTTTTTATTATTATTATTATTTTACTACTACTACTACTACATATTAACTGTCATTATTATTAACAGCAGCTGCTTTTCTAACAAGTGGACAGTAATTCAGTTCACTATTAGTAGAAACAAAGTCCATTTTCAGGGCTTATCTTTCTATCTACAGTGCTGGGGCTTTGTTTCAACAGACTCCAAGTTAATAGAATTTCCCCTATCTTACCACTTTATCAGCCACCCTCTCAGAACGCTCTCTCATTGGCTCCTGCCAGTCAGCTGGTCTGGGTATTATCAGAATTATTTCTAATCTCCAAGATCATTAACCAAAGTATGCACGTATCAGGTTGTTTGCTTTTGATAAAAGTTGCAACAGGCCACAATAACAGGATCTACCGAGTGTGATTAATTTCTATTTATGTTCCCCTGAACACGCTGTTCTGTTCTGTTCCCACAAAATGATGAGCTCCCCTTTAATCCCAGTCTGGATGTCGTGTAAACAATGCTGGTTACAGTGCTGCTGTGTTGTCAGCTACCCCAGAAAGAGGCTTCCGCATTCAATCAGAATCCAAACCCTGTTGGCTGTCCAGTTTGTTTACATACCCTAGTTTAAGCTGCAAGTACTAGCTCACTTTGCAAAATGAAGCATCTTACTTCAGCTACCACCTGAAGCAGTAGGCGGTTATTGGTATGACCCACACCCCCCTCCCAAAATCCCCCAAAACAAACAATGTTTGTTAATAGCATGTTATCAAGCACAGCTACAGAGCAAATATCAAATGAGAATATAAAGTACACTTTCTTTTAATGTGTTTTAAAAACTGTATGGGGACTAAAGAGGTCAGTTATTAAACTTCTCTTCAGTTGTTTGAATGGAGAAGCTGTGTTTTTATTCAACTGGTCTAAACAATGGCTGATCTAAACATAAAAACAGATGAATAAACCTGTCATCATTTGACTTACATATACAAAATAAACTAGTCCCCTTCTACTTAATGATTTAAAAAGACATACGTTTTTAGATTCACCAATGACTGGATCTACTGAATGATATTTAATATCATTTTTAATGAAGGGTCCCTTCAGGTAATCGCTATCTGTGTCTCAACATACACCAATACCCAAAGAGAGGTGCTGTTTTCTGTCCCTCTTCCATCTTGTGTTTCAATACCTAGGAGGCACTTTGCTGTCATATTTCATAAAACGTCAATTTTAAATTAAATGTAAAACAAAATATAATTTCCAATAATAAAGGTCTGGGTGCAAACATCAAAATTTCAGACATGGTACCATGTAAAACAAATATTAATCTGGTTCTCGCAACACATCCCCAAGTCAACTGTCACAACTTGTACACATTAAACTGCACTGTAATACATACAGTAATCCCACATTCCTGATGACTCCATCTCTACATTCACCACTTAAAGAAAATCAAGTGGTTTGCTGTGCTCGTTTGAGCTCTTAACTGAATGCATATTTAATCGGAACGTTCCTTGTTTGGAATGAAACTGGTGTAGCTCTGAACAGTGTGCCCAATTCTATTTGTATTTCACAAATAATTTATGACTTCAAGCGCACCATATTGTTCTTCCCTCTTTACTACCGCCATTGTTCTGGGGTTCTCTATTCTGTCTTTTGGCACCAGCTCTTAAAATACATGTAACCTAAGAGCTAGACAGGTTACTGGTAACAGAACAGAAGAAAATGAACACTAGGGATGACTGTATAGCTCAAGAATGCTTCTGGAGGCAAAATGGACACACCAGACATATCATTATTATTCTGTCTTATGAGCTTTTCATGTCTTCCAATAACAAATACATGGTGCTAGATACTCCTATAAAATGTCATTAAGACTTTTTCAGATAGTAAAAAACACACATAATAAAGTTCCCAAAACACAAATAAACAACTAATTTAGGGGCTTTCAGATGAAATAATGCAAACGACGATTTGAGTAATGATGTCCTGGAATGCGTTCTTTACTCCCCATTATCAAGATAGACTCTAGTTGCCCTGCGCAAAGAACATGAGCCACATGCACACTGTGGCAGACTCCAATGATGAAGGCAGATGTTGCAAGACTCAACTGAAGACAAGCAACACTTGGAAGACCGATGACAAAACAACCCCTCTCAGTCACACAGCAGCCTTCTTCCTGGTGCGTGGCACAGTAACTCCATGACTCAAAGCAATTCTGAATCTGGAAATTTACTGTAGCAACTCATAGGAATCCCAGTGAGATTTCAAAACAGGAAAGTATTTAGAGATTCAGCTACATTAAAAATAAAT
This sequence comes from Polyodon spathula, assembly GCF_017654505.1. Lineage (NCBI taxonomy): Eukaryota > Metazoa > Chordata > Actinopteri > Acipenseriformes > Polyodontidae > Polyodon > Polyodon spathula. The sequence continues at coordinate 31,180,648 of NC_054546.1, forward strand.
AAATAAATAAATAAATAAATACTGTGAGGTCTGTTTTATCTTTGTAGTTTTGTATTTTAATAAAACTGTGGAGATCTTACTGAGATGTAGATGGGTAGAGTCATCAGTCTTTTTGCACAATCAAGTGCTTTGTGTAACATAACTGCTTGCTGCCTTTATAGCTTGATTCTTTAGAACAATACAAATTAGATGTTTACTGAGGTTGAGCTACTTGTCCTAAATAAAACACAGTTTTTGAAGGCTACTGACACAGTAGCACCCTTCAGTACTGTATTTGTTAAATCAGGTCATGTTCTCGCTGTAACATGACGATCAAGAAAATAATCATTCATGTAAAGCGATGGTCAAAATTGTTGCACCACACTATAGCATTAGCTCAATTTGCATCATATAGTCAAATGAAAATTGCTTTTATGTTCACAGATTAAATTGCTTACCGCTTTGTAGTTTTCCATATACAGTATTTAATGAAAAACTGACAAAAATTGAAAAAGTGTGATATGAAATCTCACAGGAAATACTGTACTACTATTATGGCTTCCGGTAGACTTTTGCAACATCATTTTGTAGTTTCTTTGATTAGATGAGATAGAGCTACCCTCTAAGCACACACACACACACACACACACACACACACACACACACACACACACACACACACACACACACACACACACACACACACACACACACACACACACACACACACAACCATAAGGACTCACGATTGCTTCTTCCAGGTTTTAACTGAAGTCCACCAAGACAGGTCACACTCTCAAGAAACAGGAAGGACCACTGTGATTTTGTATTTTAAAAAGTTCTTATAAGTTTATTCCATTAAAAGCAAACAAAAACAACACCGCAAACAACACGTTTCGACAACATGTCTTCGTCAGGTTCGCAATATTTGTATACGTTTTTGCTCAAAGAGCCAACATCCCAATGTTTCGGTACGTTGTTTGAAAACAAATATTGGAAGTATTTATAGGCTTTTTGATGCCATGGTAACCACACATTTATTTCTCTGTGATGTCATTCATTATGTAACAAATGATGTAACAGCCTGCTGTACCTTTCTATTTAAACCTTCAGGCATCATGGTATCTAGTCTATTTATCCATGTATTTTCTTTTATTCTACATTGTACCTAATCTAATTAATTTTTTTCTAAAACCACAAACTTCAGGTCATCCATAGTGTTTCAGTTCCATGTAAAGTTTCTAAACTACTGGTTCATTTTTCTTTCTTATTTCTTATATTTGATAAGTGGCTCTGTACTCTTTTATATAAATGATGTACCTGTCTCTCCAACATATTTTTATTTTATTAATATTTTATGCAAGATATACTATATACAAGGTTGCTATCCTTGCATGACAGGTTTAAGATTGAATATGCTTTTTCTTTATTTGCGATTTCACTTTTATGACCATAGCTGTATATTTCTTAAACTTACTTATATTATATATATATATATTATATATATATATATATATATAATATATATATATATATATATATATATATTATTATATATATAGATATATGAAGTGTTCTGACTTCTGAAGGTACTCCTGTTCTGGGTCTAGGTACTGTACAGCTGTTGATTTTACAACTTAAGACAACAAAAAAAAAAAAAATCATAAATCTCTATGTCATTAATGGAATGACTAATATAATTACAAGCCACGGAAATTAACTAGTGTGCGATTTTTTTTCCTTATTGTTTGTTTTAAAACTAATATATCCCTTTATTTCATCGAAACAGAAGTCTTTTGATCTATTAGTCTGCTACTATATATGGGACAAAGCAAGGTGACCCAGTGACCACTGTGAGTGAAAAGAACTGTGTTACACAACTAACGGAAACAAACCACTACATTACCATGATGAAATATCATATAATACAATACATTTAGACTTTAGCCCCCAAATCATCACATAATACCAAAACAAACAAAACCTTCCTGTACTGTACAGCATGCGTAATCAAAAAACAAACAAGCAGGGAAGCAAACTTAGCTTTCCCAGCTTATTGCAATTCTCCCTACTTTCTTTCGAAGTACCAGAACCTCCTCTGCATACAGGGCATTTAGTACTTTCAGTAGAATTATCCAGAAGTGTACTCCACTTTCTACCCTAATCCCCAAGCATTTCCACCCTGTACTGGGAGCTTCTTTTGCTTAATGCCAGATTACCTAAACCTGAATATGGGGTTTCCTAAGAAACGGTCATCCCTTCAGTGTAATTATCTGCTCTGGTCAATGCAGCTTGCTCACTACCTGAGTGTTTGGGTTATTGTGTGTATACTGATGAAAACCTTTCACATATCACCACCCTCTGCAGCCATCTTCTTCCCTTTTTTCCCACCAGTTTGGAACATCTTGCACTTCTTAAAGCATAGTCAGCCTGTAATCTATATTGCCAAACACTGCTTTCAGCTACATAGCATTGTGCTTCTTATTTATTTGTTTCTTCAATGCCTTGTGAATAACCTTTTTTTTTTTTTTTTTAAACTCCTGTCCTTGGTGTTTTTTTTCCCCCCTCTGTCTCTGCTAATTGATTTTTAAAAAGACTATTGTTGATATCAAACCCGAAGATCACTCCATGGGTATTGATTTTTTGACACAGTACAACAGAAAATGTTTATCAGGCTACACTATGACCCTCACTAATACGGGGAGGGTTTCACCTTAGCAGAATGACAAATTCCAGATTGGCCCTTTGAATTATTCCTTTTCTGTGAGACACTAAGTCCCCGTACCAAGTACCTAGTCCACATATTGTTTCAAAGAGTCATAACCAAGGATTTAATGCCATACACTTCCTGTGCTTTAGGTGGCGTTCACTGCAATCCAAATGTGACCTACAGATACCAGGAAGCAGCCGATGCTTGCTAATAAAGGAGGCTTTCTGGATTTCTCTGTACAACCGTATTAGACATTCTTAAAAATCACCACTGACCAAAATCGTTTCTATACCGAATTAGCAAAGTTAATTAGCGAGAATACCTGGTGAGTCTCTCTGTCCTACACATAGGACAATTCTTGCCTTATAAGATAATGAAATTCAGTAGAACTATAGCAAGGTACAAACATACATTACCATTGCCATTACCTAATTAACAGAAACAATTAAACAGTACTTTGTCTTCAAACGATATTCAAACCAAAGACTGTCAGTCCCTTTATATCTATACACCTCCTTCAGTCCAGGCCTCTCTCAAGCAGAGACCTGACTCATGTCATGGTTTTGTGAAGTGGACTAGACTGAGGACAAACTCTTTTCTTTTGGAATATGAGAAACTGAGTTTGAACCTAGACAATCTTATCCCTTAAAAATGTAATTAACCTGCTATCTGCGCCACCTAGCCACCCCTATAATTGTACCAGCGTTAAGCCTTTTTTCATTAATTTAGCAGCTAGGATTTCCACCAGATATAGAAACAAAAGCGATCTTTCTTTGTAGTCACTGAACCCCACAACCTGGTACTCCTCTTCCCACAAGTTAAAAAAGGAGGTGCCCGCTGCTCCGGATGAAAAAACATGCTTCGTTACCATATTCGCTTTATCAGCAAGGCACATTAAATGAACTTTAAGGTCCAATGATTTTTTGGAAAATACAGATTTCTTGCTATCAGATACTCAGAAAATCATCATCTGTATAGGTATTTAGATCATTTTAACATTTTTCATATGTAGTGAAGCAAGATAAGTACTTTGCAAATGATTTGTTACAGATACATTTTTTTTCAAATCTCTATTTTGCTTTGTTTGATATCACTCTTTGCTTTTCTGGTATATAATGATCCAACAAAAACGTAAGCATTTTGTTAATGCTGTTACTACAACTCACGAGTGGACATACTATCTCATTAACACACATTCCATCTATTACTCAGAAGTGTAATTAACAGAAAATACATTTGTTTTCTGAACACCTTGGGCATAAGGCTAAATTAATAGAGCTGTAATTATTCATACTCTTCTAAAAAACCTGCCACTTACCATTTAAAGTTCCAACCTGTGATAAAGGCTTTAAATCCTTTGTCTAATCACTTCATGTGCCGTAGGTCACATCACTCCTACAGCAGTGATCAGGTAACGTAACGCTATTACATTACTAAATCTCTTCTGTTTGGCTTATTACAACAGTATGTATTAGTAGTTATTACAAATCATGCCATTACTAACAAAATCAATTTACAAGCATCTTTGCCTACACCTGCTTTGCCTACATCAGGGGCAGTTCTTGCATTAAGACACAATAAAACTAAAGCAGCCCAAGTTTAAAAAAAAATAAATGACCATACCATGTTGCCCAGCCAGGTACAAATATCACATTCAATATCTTTTACACCAGTAATGCTTTAAAAGCCTGACAAGCATGAACTGTGTTGTTCAGAATTTGACATTAAAAGGAGTGGCGGGATGCTTTCATTAATGTTGATCCTAATGAATGGCCCACAAGACAGCTGCTTAAAGCTTATTCCAGTGTGTTTGTACATTCAGGGTTGCAGCCATTAGAAGAAAACGTTGAACAGTCTTTTTTATTATATATTGTGTGGTTTTGTGAGAGGCTTGACCAACATTCTATAAACCAAGCCAAGTGATTCCTCTGATTTTGAAGTAAGTAAAGAGATGAGCAAAATGTCACAGTGAAGGAAATGCATCTGATCTAATCAGCAAACCATTGTTTTCCTATCAACCTTGTTTTGGTTGATAGGATGATGTTAGCCTAAGAACACATTGTTCCCCTGCAGGAGATAAGTGAAGTGGAATCCACTCATAACACAAAACATCTCATGGCAACAGCGTCAAAGTTGGAGGACACATAGGACCTCAAGGCATGGACCATAAGAAAATGATCTTCAGCAAAAATGTCCAGCCTTTTGATTGTGATGGACACCCACATTCCATTAAATAAACATGACGATTTAACCTTTGAACTGCAGCTGCCACGTCTACTTTCTCTGTATAACAGAATATATGTAGAGTAGGTGGGACTAACAGAGGTGAAAGGTTCCGTTGTCAAATGCTCGGAACAGAAGAAGGAAGGGTGTTCAGCACTGGCACTTAGGATTCTTTAGACAAGCTCAAAGCCAGTTAAAGGCAGATTTAGAGAAGAATGACAACTTAATATGGAAGCAACGGAATCCAGACCCACTTGGAATGATTGCAAACACTTTACAATAGTAAGGGGAATGTAAAAAATAAATAAAACCGCAATTAGTGACATTTGAAGCCAATATTTCTCTATCACTAATATTTCAAAGTTATTCATCAGTTCAGTACCAGAAACCGCAGATCTTTTAAAAGGATGGCGAACATTTATGTCTTAAAAACATCAACCAAATCGCAAGATCAGAAGTCTAAGGTGACTCACACTTGACGTCGCTGTGTGATTAGATACATAAGAGGCAGGCGATACCACATCACACAATAAAACCGTACTTACTATAGAAGCCAATGCTTGAAGACATGAAAGCTTTTTCTTTATTTTTAAAAGATGAAAAGCCTTTAGCACTGTGTGCAGTTTCCCAGATTTAACATCAAAAAAACATTAAAAAGTCAACTAGAGTGCCAAGCTGGCCAGAACGAGATACAAGGGGATGACTGAAATCCCAGGAAGTGAGGGAGGATGTGGTACACGCTGCAGTGAACGCGCACAGCGATACAGGAGTAATCATGAGATCCTGTCCCGGAAGGTACTCCACATCACTGATGTAGCTGTGCTCCTGATAGCAATGGGATGGCTGTGAGAAATGTTCCTTTAGATTACAGGCCTGGCCTATCAATCATCACTAGGGAAGAGAGTGACAGATGGAAGAAAATAGTTTTGAAAGGAAAGATAACTCTGAACTCTGCATGCCTGCTGTTCTTTTAACTCTTTCCTTGCTGCAGAAATCTGACACGCAAAAGGACGACCCAGGCTGCAGAATTAGAAAGCTTTGGAGAAAGGCTTGCTTTCACCTTGGATAGTTTGGTGTGGATCAAGGTTCTGAAACTCAAATTCACGCATTTGCTATGTCTTACACCAACCATTGCAGTTCTCTTTTCACTTGCCTGTCGAGAATCTAAAACTAGAATGCAGTATGAATTTGGCTTCACAAGCTTGTACTACATTTACTGAAAATCCAACTATTTTTGCAAATCTTCCCTGGCACCACACATTAGTCAAGAAATCAATAACAGAAGACGGCTTCAAATTATGTCTAGAAGATTGTTATGCAGAGCTGTTAACACCCAGGCTCCACACTTGTGGAACTCTTTCTAAATCAGTTGAGGACAGTCAAAACATGGCTATAATGGTTTGCAAGTGCTTTTTAGATAGTGGAACACTTTGTATTGCATTCTATAGCAGCTACAAGTGAACCAACAGATTAATTCAGTCAGCCCTACACCAAACAAGTCCAGGATACTTGTTTCATGGTCAAATGTAAAAATGGTTTCTAGAAAGTTTCTGACTGGAAAAGTATATTTTCACACTGTATTTCAAATTGCTTTTGGGAAAAGGTTAAATCTGGGGTTAGGTTTCAATGCAACTGACAAACGATCATTCTATAGGAACTTTTCCAAGAATGTGTCTGTCTTCGGAAGTGTACACAGAAGGAATGACCCAGATGTTTGAGGGCTTTCCTGAAGAGTATAATACATGTGGAAGTCAAGTGACAAGAATGCACTCACTGAACTATATAAAGACAATCAACACAGAAATCATGAGCATCATTTAAAATACTGTTAGTATGTATTTCCAACACATTCACCACAAGAAAAACGTAATAAAATGGTTGCAGTTAAGCATTATGGTTAAGTAAGGACTTTCTACAAAGTGGAGCAAAATAAATGGACAACATTAACTGCGGGTGGATTACATGTGGTGTACATGAAAACACCATATACACACTTCTACCCTACATAGAACAGAAATACATTGAAAATATACAAAATATACACATTTGAATATTTACTATATTGAAAAGCACAAGTCAAAATCTTATAAAAAAAAACTGACAAAAAAAAACCGCACAACACCGACACACACAGATGGATGCTGGTATCAGGTTATCAGATCAATTGTGGCTGCTTTTTTTTTTTTTGTTTGTTTTTTGTTTTTTTCAGAAGCCTCAAATGATCCGAGTTAAGTTTCTGTGAAAAAAAAGAAGTTACAGCATAATTAAAACAGGTGTGTTGATAAATCATTGAGATAGAGTTCTCAGCACCTACTAATCAAACAGCAGATCAAATACTAGACAAAACTACACTGAAAATACGAGTACAAGCACGCCATTATAAATAAACCATTTGTCAGAAAACATCTGCACTGAACCTCAACAAGGCTTTCAAACCATTTACAGATATGTACTGACAAAATAGCTGCTCTCCGAGAGAACACTGCTAAGCTAAAACTGCAAATCTAACAAAACGACATCCATCCAAAACTTTATCTTTAAAAGAAGAGTTTCATATTTCCAACATTCAGCTCATTAAGATAAGTTAACTATGACAATTATGTCTTTTGCTAAAACATTAATCTATCGTACCACTGCATCACTGTTCCCCTTTTGGTCAGGCTATTCTGTAGAGGTTGACTTAGTACTGTATTGGTATTACTGGAAATGTAGAAACGAATGTGGCATGAGTTAAGCAATGCTTGTGCAACAGAAGCCTGTTTGTGCAGTGTACAGTGGTCTATGAATCAATGATAGTTTCAATGTTTCAATCTTTAAACCTCATAATAGTTCATGAGCCAAGTCTATTGAGTTTCACTGCAGTGTCTGGGATAGAAAGTTATTATTATTATTATTTTTTTTGGCCAATCTTGGTAACACCCAAAAAACAAATTCAGCATACTGTGACTTCACTTGTTAAATAATATGACAATACCAGAACATTTTACCGTATAATCCAGCGCTGAAATGGATTAGTATTAATCTTGGGTTACCATACCTAAAATAACATTGGGTAGCCCAAGATTGGAGCTAATCGGGACATATTTAGGTAAATGTGCATATTAGTACTCAAAATTGGTTTTGGAATAATATAAAATATAATTTAAATAGATATTTGTATGTAACTGAGGATCAAGAATTGGAAATGTATTTAAAAACTGTATTTTCAAGTTACATTTTCAATACTGTTTTGTGTTTTGACATTAACTGTGTTAAGGTGCTCTGACCCAAGTTGCAGTGTTGCTTTTCAGTTGTCAGTCACAAACACCTACAACCCAGGCTAGGTCAGCCACTGTCTTTATGGAAGTACATAATTGTGTATTGACAGCCATACAAAAAGAAAATGGTACATGAATACCTGTTCACTCTTGGCAGATCTAGTTTGGGTTACATACAAGTACAACACTGACACAGATAATAAAAAAAAACACAATTAAATACAATTCAAAATTTCTTCTTAGTTAAATTAAAAAAAAAAAAAAAAACATTATTAATGTAGGTTCAAAACATTACCAAATAATGAACTATGTAATACATGTCCTGTCACTGAAATAACAAAATATATAAAACCACTTATCGTTCTGCTTTTAAGCTTCTTAAAATTATGCCATTTAAAAATATACATAGATATATTTTACAGATTATGTCCGGTTTTATGCTTATGTGTTTTACGTCTGTGATAATTAATTATACTTGTGTTAAAGCAGGCATGAAACGATAAAGAAAAACAGCTCCATGATTTCCCCACCCACGCATACCAAAGTGAAACAAACAAGGGAACAATCGGGAAGATCTCTCCCACCCTGTCCATCAGCGTGAGCAGTTTCACCTCGGACTGCTCTGTTCCTTCGCTGATAACAAACCTTGAGGTTTTTGCACAAACTTTAGGCAGAGGGAGATTACAAAAAAAAAGGGGAGTACAGTAACAGATAAAACTGCTAACTGAAAAAACAGTTTCCATCATTTTAATTAGAAAGTATAAAAATGCAGACAAAGTAGTATACTGTATTTGAATGCATTCGGACCAGTAGGATGGACAGAAAAAAGAACCCTTCACAACCCCCCACGCGCCCGTTGTGTTTCTCCAGAATCGTGCATCTTCAGCACCTGCCATAACTCCTGTAGGGCCACTACGGCCAGTCTAACGTCACTGATTTGTCAGCATGCTGTTAAGTGTTCTGGAGGGATAAATGATATTCCTCAAGAATTAAACAGAAATATATCTCTTTTATATTAAGTCTCTTACCTGTTTAATGTCTTATTGTGGGTGTTTGTTTGATTCTAGTGTTGTTTCTGCTTCAGTCATGATAAGTCATGGTTACTACAAAACATATGGGGAAGTGAAGAATAACAGTGCTGCAAAGGCTGCAGTGCTTCACCTATGGGCTTCAGTGCACAGTGCAACACTAATATGTTTCCCCAGCTCACATCTCCACAGTCAGTATTGTGGAATCAATGAATTATGTGCTGTTTGTACATTTTATAATATTAATGTTGCAGAGTTGGAAATAATGTATGTTGTTCTATGTACCAATCTATTACTAAGATTTTTTTGATTTTTTGGGGGGTGGGGGGGTGATGTAAAGTATACTGTACCTTTAACACCTCCAATTTGGATTTGCCAATTTTCTTTCCCCATTTGAAATTCTCTTTTCCTCCTACATTCCTACACACCAGACCCATATGAGTCGGAACACTGTGGTTAAACGCTTCATTTCTTATCATTACGCGCCATCTGAACAAATAAAATGACACATATGCAATCTTCAAAACCTGAAACTATATCTTTCATGGAAATAATAATAATAAAAATAAGTAAAACAATAGAATATACTTTAAAAAATTAAATAATTCAAGTGGTTGAATGAAGAAGAAGTTGCTTTGAATAACAGTTACAAATTCCACAATGCACACATCCAAAAAGGCATACACACACCAAGCCAACTTATTTTGTGTCTTTTTGGCTGTCATTAGTGATTTTTTTACTTGGCTGGGTTTACGTTTTTTTTTTTTTTTCAAGGCCGCAACAATTCTTGCCTAGATATAGGGAGAGACAAAAATAATTGGCATCACCTTCTTTGAGATTCCAAATCCCGCAATAAACCACACAGCACAGGTTACATAAATAAACATTATAAAGAGTCTACTGAAAGTAAAATAGTTTGCTTTGCGGGTATAAAATCCTTGACTTTCTCTGATCCTATCCAATTGGAAGACAATCATGTTATTCGATTGGTTGTTCTTGTCTAAATATTCATTAAAAGTTATAAATAGTCCAGTTTTCTATTTATTTTTTCCCTTAGGAACAAAAGCATGGGGTATCGCATTGTTTTATTTTTCTTATTGAAATTTATCTCATTTAAATATAAGATGGTTTTACTTAAAACTGAGATTTTTTTTGGCGCAAGCTAGCATTTGTCATCGTTTATTTACACTGCAAAAAAAAATAAAGTGTTGCGACGTGTTGCATTTAGGGTTCCAAAATGCACATGGGTTTAAAATAAAGATCAGGAAATGGAAAACGCTCATGACAGCTAGTATAACCCTTTAACCCCTTAGGGTGCACATAGAATTGTGTGGTTATTCAAACGGTTTCTTCTTAAAATATATTTGAGTGTGACTCAAGTATCGGGAGGAAACTGAGAAATTGATGACTAGATCCAACCTGTCAGTAAACTGTAAACCTTATTTCGCGCACCTCACTGCAAAAATTAGAAAGTCGGCCTCATTCATTTGTTGGACACATATCGGCTTTGTATCTTAAAGGGTTAAAACACACATGGGTGTAACCATGCTTCAGTATTTTTTTTTCATAACAGTAAAACTGTATTGTGTGGCCGTATAAATGCGATTTACCTGCATTGCTAAATATACGCCACTATTCAGCTTGCTTAAACTGACCCCTAACATTTCAAATGCCACATTCAACACAAAAGTATCCCCCCATTTTTGTTTTGTTTGTTTTTTTGCTTTTCACAACAAAAGAACTTACATTTGATAAACTGTTTTAGATATGCGATGGCAAACCAAGCAGGTTAAAAATAACAACAGTACCCTGCAATAAAAATAATCTGCTTTAGTAAAGCAATTGCTGAGACACCTGATCACGCCATGAATCTTAAAATATGTATTACGTTTGGTTAATAAAACAAGCCAGTATCCAATTAAAGGGGACGTCACATCAGCAATACTCACACAGACCGGGGATTATAGCTATCAGGCATTTGCATATGAGAATTTTAAACAGAAAGAATATCAAACCATCCAGCAAGCAAGGTCAATTTATAGAGAGATGTGTTTTTTTAATAATTTATTTTTCATATCAAGCAGAAGACATGTTGGTAGATTAAAACGAGTCTCTTTTTCCACTAGGGATAAGCTTTCCCATAGTTCTTGGTATTTTTGTACTTTATTTTTAAGCAGTTTTTTTTTTTTTTTAATCTGAACAAAAACAAGACATAAAAGGTTTTTGAAGCATGCATTTCAGGTCTATCACTGGTGTATTGTGATTTAAAAAAAAAAAATAAAAAATCATAAATAATATTCAATATTATTAAAAACAGACATCCTCTAAGTTTAAAGGCAAAACAATGAGGGCCTTTTCCAAGAATTGAATGACACCAATAGACATATAATTTGCTATCAAAAATGGATAAATATGTTTCCAGGGACCACACTAGTGCTTTGAAATACATTCTTTTCACAAATATTAGAGCCCATAATTTGTGTGTAACGTTTTAATACAACTGATACCGTATCCATTTTACTGCATGTTTGCATAGTAATTTTAATTAAAAATAATTAATTCAGAAGAAAATATGCATAAATTAAACATGCAGATGTCATTATCATTTGTTTTCTTTACCTGATTTATTCACAATTGGATCAATTTTAATGATCTAATCAACGGTGGCTCTAAGTACTGTTGCTCTTTAACTATATTTTAATCTGGATGATGAATTTCCACAGGGGTGATATGCAGACTCGCTTATTAACAGTGAAGTTACGTTGGTGGGGGGGAGGGGGGGGACATTTTGTACATTCCCGGGGCATTAAGACCTGCCACCATTATTATTATTATTATTATTATTATTATTATGAGCCTGGCTGTAGTACATATGATTGAAAAGGTACTACATAAACAAACATACTAGCCCCCAACAAGAAGATGGAAGTACACGCCTGCAAATAAATTAATAAATAAATAAAAACAAACACACAACAGGCTGGATTATCACATCCAATGTCTCTACAAGTTTACATCCTCAGAGCTCCCACTTGCTGACATAAAAAAAAGAGGATATTTTTAGATAAGCGAAACACTCAAGACTGGTCAAAGTTTCCCTTTTGCCAATCTTATTCCTGATAAAAGCCTGCAGTAGGGCTGATAGAATACCTATCTTGGTGGCTATTTGGAAGGAACACTCTATCACACTAACATCACCGGCCTGCCATCAACTCCCAACCACACAGTAATTAATATCTCTGCAATTACTGTTATAGGGACAGGCTGGAAGGAGATGATAATGAAACATCTTCACATGAAGAATAATACAAAAAAAAAAAAAAACTCAGCAAACTTAGAAGGCATGAAAAATATTATTAAAGATAAACTGCTCAATTTAACCCCTTTGTTACCAGGACCTTAAAGACGGATTAAACTACGGCAGTAAAACACAAGGTGGAATTGAGGACAGCAATTGATACTTAATACACGTATAAAAACTAAAAAAGAAGCATTCGTTTGCAAAATTTTAAAAGCACACATTAATGCATTGTAATCTGAATATGGTGTTCAAATAGTAGGTATTTTACTGTTCTATTGGAAGCCATCACCTCTTCAGAATCAATAGAAACCCCATCTCTAAATAAACAACCATACTTGTAACAAAAACACCAACAGCTAAAGGTAAACACGTAACTAAGTATAAAACAATTAATGATCTTGATTCTTTTCCTGAAGACTCAAGAACAGCTATGGTGGCCTGCAGTTTAGCTGAAACCAAAAGCCAAGCCAACAATATTTAGTTTAAGTTACATATAGCATTCATTGTTAGCAACAAGAATGACAAAATATTTACATGTGTTGTAGAGAAATCTCTTACTGGTTTTGTCTCTTAACTTCTTTTGTACAACCACAAAGTATTCAAAATGTATGCTTTTAAATTGAATGTAGTCTTTCCAATGTACTAGCCTCCACAGTTTTGTTTCCACAATCTCTCTTTTCTAGAAGATAGATAATACAACATTATTTTAATTGTGATGCTAATAAAAATGGAGTACCAGTACCTAAGATTACAGAAAGTTATCAACCACACTTTTGCTTCTTTTGCATGTCCACAGCTCTGACCTCATACAGATCAGTCTTCAGAATGTAACATTTCCAATCTGTGTAAATGTAGCTGACAGTGATAAAACTAGCTGATGGAAAAAAAAAAGAAGTAAAAATGTTCATCAAGAAAAGCTTGTCATTCTTATTTAGGCACGTTATCTAGGAGTTTTAAGACGCGGTTGACATTTGCTACATCTTAAAAGTTTCCCACATTAACTGGAAACTGTTATTACTGTGGTACTTAGACACCACTATCAAAACCTTCACAGTTCACAAGATAGGACTATCCATATCCTTAGACTATAGTTTGTGGAAATACTTGTATAAATGTGATAAATGCATTATCTATTATATGTATTATTAGAAGTGAGCATACACATAATATGAATTTGTATAATAATTTTTGTTGAAGCAATTCCAGCAACAGATTTAAGACCACACCACTGTGTATAACAGAACCAATTGAACTATCATCCAGGCCCAAAATGAATGGCGCATGGAAACAAAACTCATCCCTCTTTCAAGAGAAAAGCTGGTCCCATCACCCAGGGCGCACACACACACGTTTCCTTGAGCTGTACTGTAATGAAATGCGGATGATGAATGGAGGGCAAAAGGAGATGCTGATAGTATTTCAATATCTATTACCAGGGTATCAGAAACAATACCTCCAATGTTGGTGTCCAAACACTGTAAAGGTACACTGTGTTAATAAAATGTTAATAAAATGTTAATAAAATGCCCCTAGAGAGTCATTTACCTGGTCCGTTCCAATGGTTTCCATCCTCTTTCTCTTCTTGCTCTTCCTCCTCTTTCATTCTATCTGCTGGACCTTGATCTTCTTTACCTTCTGGTGTCCCTGGTGATTCATTTGCTGTTGCTTCTGAAAGAGAGAAGAGATTCCAATAAGCCAAGATAAGTTAATAACAAAATATATGCAACTGGTGAAAGGCTGCCTGCATGTGCTTAAAGGGGTTATACTCAATATAAAAATATCCCATTCTGTAGTTTGCAGTATTTATTAAAATACTTTACCATTTGATTTACCATGCTTTCACTATGCTTTATGACTATTTTTTTTGTCAACTCACGGCTGCTGATGAAACTTAATGCAGGCTCTAGAGTAACCCAGGAAATAAAAGGTGTAAGTTGAGACAAAAACCCTTATCTTGTGACAAAACATACATCTTTGTTTCACGCATTGATCAATGCGATTTCCGCTGAGACTCCGTGCTTGCTTTTCCGAAGCCAGTGGTGCATGCAGTGTATTCATGGCAGCCCGATAATGATCATTTTGTGCATTAACAGCAGTTAGAGATTCCCCCCCCCCCCGTGACAGACCTATCTGCATAGGACAACGTTATAGAGGATCGCACAAAGGGCATGTTTGCATTTACATTCGGGCTCCGATAATGACTGATAATTCAAATCGATAAATTTCAGACAACTCCCCATGTGATGTCATTAACATTCACATTATTAATATAAGAGATAGAGGTGTGATTAACATCAAACATATCAAACCCCCCCCCTCAAGCACCTCCGGTTAAAAGTCCCATTATTTTAGCTATAAATCAAAATGAATGGCATATTGATTTTATCCTAGTAGTGAGTGTCTTTACTGGAACTAGAACACCAATTATTGCTTTTAATATTATCTACCAATCAGCTTTATCAAACAAACTGGAACCAGGTGCAGCAAAGGAGAAAACCTCCCTAGCCTCAGCAAGCTACAGCTCCCAGATCAGATAAAGCTACGAGATTCCCCTTCACACCAGCCGCAGGGCAAAGTCTGTTTGACAACTGAAAACCCTAGCAGAACCCGTTCCAAACTCTCACCTCCCCCTCACGCACCTAACCTCTGCTGAAGTACCCAAGTGTGCACGTAGCCCACGAAAAACCAAAGAACTAAAGTCCATTGAGGCTGCCGGGTTCATCAAGATACACGTGTCTCCAAAATCGATGGGTTTATCAAACACGAACAGATTAGATTTGTGTGCATTTCATTGTTTTGATTAAGCCCAGTCACCAACTATCGCTTTCCAGAACTCATTAGTTGTGTAATCATCAACATCATCACATTAGAACCCCCCCAAATCTTTCATCCATCAATCAGAAGACTCCATTGAAGAGCACTATCAAATCTCTCTAAATCAGGGTTCAATTGCTCAATTGCTACTGCAACTACTGCGTATCTACAGTTACTATATATATATATATTATATATAATATATATATATATATATATATATATATATATATATATATATATATATATATATATATAATATATAATATATAATAAAAAAAAAAAACAAAACAAACAAAAAAAGACAGGTGTTGCATTGCATTACTTCTTATTTATAAAAATATCTAAATTATTAGTTTCTTGACAACGCAATAGCTGGTCGATAAGAACGTATGTTCTCAAACAGGCCTGATTTATGGGTCCTTGACAAAAGCACTGGCCAACAACAGAAGCCCAAAAAGCACCAAGGTGACGTGTAACATTGGATCGCTAAACTAGATAGCTAATAGCAGAGGGTCAAGGGTCTTGTATCTCATATCACATCCCTGATTAACACATGACAACGTTTCCATGCCCTTTAAATCAGACCCAGCAAACTGGGTGAAACATCATCTAACTGCAGCTAAAATTAGGGAGAAATTATAAGGTCAAAAGGAAATAGGTGAGAAACAGGAATTTAGACATTTTTATTAACCCTTTCATGCATGGTGACTACATATGGGGGACGGATAAAAACAAATTTTAAAAATCGTTTTCTTTATATGGGGACATATGGCAGATGCAAATACATGCCCTCATATGAGCATGCCATTTTCCCCTATATATAGCAATGGGGAAAATAAATCAATGAAAAATATATTTATTTTCGTGTCCAAAACTATTTTTTCAGCTATTTTGAGGGTTTTCTGCACAAAAGGGTTAAACTTTCCATAAACACGTCTCTTCAGACTGCAGCTGCTTAGATTTCGACTAGTTATCACCTGTGAGATGTGTAGTCACTGTAATGTATGCTAGAGTGTGGAAACACTTATTCTGTTTGATGGTGTGCAAAAGTGCTTAAAAAGTAGCTATGAATTGCATGGCCTTAGTTTTTTTCTTGCCCCTTTACACCGTATAATGTTTGCAATTATTCTGAGGGTCTCTTATGATGCTGACTATGAGTTCTACAGTTTTCAGTTCTAGTTGCGTGCCATAGACATAAATAACATAGGCTAGATCACCCAAAAGTGTCCTTATAGACATAAGAGCCATCAAGCAATCTGCCACTTTGACTCGTGTTTTCCTTTGTCTTATTGGCAATACACAGCAATGCTCCAGATGGAGCAAGTGCTTATTAATGTAAAGACACTTTGGCCAATCCAGCCTACATTACATACATCTACGGCAGGCGATTAAAACTAGAATAACAGCTCCTTAACTCGTATGAAAAGAACCTCAACACAATCTTATCAAAATTGTATTTGTGCAATTAAAAAAGCACCACCAACAATTAATGCAAACCCCCTAACCCACACAGACTACTGCTGTAAAGGGCTGAATAAGAGAACTCCAGCTGCAATATACAAAAGACGACATCAAGATTAATTTTACTTTCGGTTCCGAAAGGACTGATGTGACTGAAGTGCACCTGCATCTCAAAAGACAAAGAAACAATAACACAAGAGAAACACTAATGCTCTGGGGCAGATTTCTTTTTTTATACTATTTGTATTTTAGGCGTGATACACAATAATAAATCCAACAGAAATGCTTGTGTGGGAGTTGGCAAGACCAAAGCCAAGGAGTCTGACAGCACAAAGCAGACAGGGGGAGAGACTGAAGAGATGTTTTAATTTCAGTAAAATGCTGAACCCCATGATATTTTGGGTTGTGTGATATTTTTAAAGCATTACTTAATGTTGGTACTACAGATTACAGCTTACATTTATACATCTGTGTGGTGCAGTGGTTAAAGAAAAGGGCTTGTAACCAAGAGCTCCCTGGTTCAAGTCCCAGCTCAGCCATTGACTCATTGTGTGACCTTGAGCCCTTCGCTTAATCTCCTAGTGCTCCTGTCTTTTGGGTGAGATGTTGTTGTAAGCGACTCTGCAGCTAATGCATAATTCACACACCCTAGTCTCTGTAAGTTGCCTTGGATAAGTGTGTTTGCTAAATAAACAAATACTAATGATTAGAGGTAATAACATTCATTTACATATCACACTGACTAAATTACAAATTGATTTCACCATAGGCAGAATTAAAGGAGGAGGGGGCAGGGGGGAGGGGGTTATGGTTTAAAATATACCATTACTTGTTTTTCTGCCTTATTTATTTAAACAAAGTTTAGGGAATTGAAGCCTGAATTTTAGAAATTAGCTATTTGTATTGGAAAAATAATTTAATGGCAACCTAATTGGAACTATATCATTTTCTATGCACAACCATTATGACCATTCTTCTAGTACAAAAACACATCTATTTCGCTTGACTGATGGGGGACACCTTAAAAAAATGAACAGCATTGATCCCCCTGGGATATGGAAATAAATGTATTTTTAGTCATTGCCAAGTTTAAAAAGTAGGAAGCACATTAGTGCTAATAAGTCTAATATAAGTCTATTAATAAGTCTAGGTGGCCACTAAGCCTAATAGCTAGAGGATGTGCCAGGCAGAATGGATTGTGTTTGATGTGTGTCTCTGTTTGGCAACACTAAGGATTATCAGATTACCTTCGCTACCCAGAGGAACTGAAGCAGGGCTTGAATCGTCATACTCCGCAGAATCTTCCTGTTCCGAGGCTCCTCCCCCCTCTTCTGATAGGCTGTGCTCATCTGGGAGATTGTCTTCACCCTCCTCCAAGTCCCCTATGGAGCCTTTGAGAAAAAGGCCAGGCAACAACTTCAGTACAAAACCACAACTCATATTGAGCAACCAATTTCATAACAGAATCAGACTGGTACTTATTGACAATAAATCAATGCACCGACAACACTTAATATTTAAAAGCAAAAAGTTATGTCGATTTTTATCCATAGTATTATAATATGCATCGGGAAAACAATATTATTAAAAAGCACATCAGATTTAGTCAAGCAACATGTAAGGAAATCATCTTTTTTGGGTAGCAAGCAAGTGAGGATACAAAAAGTGTACCAGGGCAATTAATCAAACAATGACTGTGTAATTGCACAAAATAAAATCCATAGTTCCAATAATCGATTCATTGTTGCATCTCTAAAAGTCCTTGGTAATTCTGCAGCCTTCCTTTGACTGTTAATTAAAAAGAAGTTCCAAAAAACACCAAGTATCTTTACGGAGAGACTACCTAAGAATAACTATGATTTCAGTATCTTGCAAAGAAAAATAAATAAAAATGAGCATAGCCCTACATAATATACAGTGCACTCTGTTTATAAGAATTACATCCGTCCCAGGTGATTTGATTCTTATAAGTGGTTGATTCTTAAAAGCGGACCGATATGATTACAATTAGCAAAAGCGTGCCTCTGCATCAGCACTTTAAATACAGTATACAACTGTCAATGGTGCTCAATCATTGAGAGCATTACATCAAAACAAGTCCTTGTGGGTAAGAAACTTGTTATATGATCACAATTGTTTACTCAAGGCTGCAGAATCCTATTTTACTACAGTATACTTGAGCAGCGCCCAATACAACTGGTACACTAGTTCACAGCAAACAAAAGGTGGCTAAAGCAGAAGTACACCATTTTATTATTAATATTTACAACAATACCAGTCCCGTCTATATTTACAACAATAACCATGGATGTTGTTATATATACTATATATATATTATAATATATTATAGATAATATATATATATATATATATATATATATATATATATATTATATATATCTTTAGACATCTTTGCTACTTCTAACAAATGTCATCGGTGTCATTTGTCAAACATTATAAAATCTTGGCGTACAAAGAATCTATACTGGAACCTCAAACACAAAACATTAGGGTTTCAGAGGGCACATAAGCCTAAAGAATGAAAGAGTAATCAGCTGTCAACTCAATATTTCTGTAGTGCTGGGTCAAAATATTAAAATAGTCTAATAATCAGCATTTGGAATGTAATAAATTACTCCTGAAATAAATTGCAAACATTCTGAAAATTCCATCTTTTACTTCGCTATATATGTTTTTTTTTTCATATGACGTCTTTGGA
Source organism: Polyodon spathula (assembly GCF_017654505.1). Lineage (NCBI taxonomy): Eukaryota > Metazoa > Chordata > Actinopteri > Acipenseriformes > Polyodontidae > Polyodon > Polyodon spathula. The sequence goes on from NC_054546.1 coordinate 31,200,143, forward strand.
CATATCAAGTATTTCTTATCCTATACAGGGGCTGCTGCTGCTCCTCAGATCTGAGAGACCGCACTTGAAAAAGCCCTGCATTATTTAAAAAAAAAAAAAACTCCTGAGCTGCTCGCTGGATGCTTTGATAACACATCCACTGTAGGATGGGTTATCTAGCCAATAGACTGTGGGGCAAGCTATCGTGGCAAATTAAGAAAGAAAAAATATTGAGATCCTAAAATCATTTACTTTGTGATTTCGACAATTTTTTTTTTTTCATTTTTATCAATCAGATTAAAAAGAGAAACAAAACAATGTAGTGCTGGGATGTACTGGGGAATATCTTTCTCAATTTAAAACAAGTATTCAAATATGCATACATAAAAAAGTAGAAAAAAAGTAATAGTAAATGTGCACAAAGTACAACATAAATACAAAAGTATTTGGAATGTTTGACACAAAAATCCTTCATCAACTAAATCGTAATAGAGTCCAGTGAGCCAATTAATATAGCAAGCAGTTTCACAAGTACAGTCTTGGCATTCCCCAATTTGAGATTTTGCTGCAAATAACGGAAGACAGTTAACTCGTCAGGGACTTCAAGATCTTTAGTAGGCAAGAGGCCCGACTAGGGCAAAACATTCAACAAATGCTTTATATTTTTTGTTTTACTAAAATCACCGTTCTCTGAAGCACAAGAATTACAGATTACTGAACAAAACATTTAAAATGTAGATTTCCACAGCCCCCGCATCCCAGGTCATTACAGATACATCACAGTGCAATCACAAAAGCATTGTTCCCAGGATGCATGTGGAAATGCAAAGGTTCACCCTAGCACTCAAACATACCTCTTTATAATGAGTGTGTAGCAACTGAAAATGCTGGAAGAAAGCCTTAAGAAAACAGGGGTAAAAAAAAAAAAACACACACAGACTTCACACTGGTTGATTTTGTGTATTTTTTTTCATATTCATTTTCATTTAAATTCCAACTAACAAGGATTCTTTTAGACCGACGCTGTGACTGCAGGCGTATATATTTACGCCAGGAGAACAAAGAACCTTATAATCTGTACAAAGGACACAACAATAAGCGTGAATAAAGCAGCTTGTAGAAAAAGGAAAGGCATTTTTTCTAATTCTGTTAATTTCACTTCCAAAGCAATTAAAAAGGGGGCTTTGATAATGCTGTGAAACAATCGCGGCTTGACAAAGTGTTTTTCTCTTTGTAAATGAAACATCTTTAGGCTAAATTCATCTTCCACGCCTGCATGGTTCATTGCAATTTTAGATAAAAAAAAAAATTAAAACAGTCAGATTTGGAACATAATAAAAAAAAAAATCCTGTACACAATATTTTTAGAATAATGTAGCTTAGCTCTGAGATCTAATTTTCAGTATCTATGAAGACCCTTTTTCAACAATTAATTTTCCTTTAAATCTTGACCGTACAAAGGACGTGTGTTTAAAATTCCAATTACATTCCATGTTCGAAATGTATGTTTGAATTAAGATTTTGGTTTAATGAATCCACCAATGCATCACTGCACACATACATTTTTTTTGCTCTCTTTCTCTAATTTTTTTTTTTTTTTGTGGAAAGAGCAGTACGTCACCAAAATCAAATACACTTTTGTTCTGTACTACTGCACACAATTCTCGTCAGATCTCAGAAACTCTTTAGATTGGACCAGGACTGCAGCTTGATCAGGAGCTACAGAAGTTATTTTTATGTATCATGGAGAAATACACTGGACATGCTCTGAATGTTTAAAAACATCAAAAGAGACAGCAGACCAAGCTCAGAGCAAAAGTTCCACATACAAATAGGATGGGAACCCCTTGTCGATCTCAGGAGCACCAATCTCAGACCCACCCTTATGGAAAGTAACATAGGAGGATTTTTTTTTTTTTTAAATAATCCTTTAGGATTTCTCTTAGACCTTTTTAGTCCCATAATGTCCTATAGTACCACTACAGGATCCTATAGGACATTTCCGTAAGGGTGACTGTGTTAGTTTGCAAGGGGGGTTTCTTCAGCGACTTGTTGCGTACTCGCCCCCTTAAAGAATAATGGGCCATGGGGTGTATTCAATTGATCTAAATTAAGACATTATTTAATAGCACCAAAAATGTTTTTCTCTGCCATTTCCAATAGACAGAATTGCACTGTTGGTTTTATTTTCATAAACCTTGTACACTGACTAGACCCCTATGTGTCTCATTCATGGACAACCATCCAACGCCCACGACATATCCTTTCCCAATACTGCAGAGTTAGGGAATGATGAAGACTGTTTCCTTAAGACAGAATGTGAACCCATAACATTATGATAAAGTGTTTACTGTAAATTTCTAAGTGGTAGGCCTAGACCCACACGAGACATGGGTGTAGAGTTGACCAAGATCAAATGCACAGTACTTGTGTTATGGGTTAAACCTGTAGCAGTGGTAAAGGCAATGCAACTGACACGTTGCACAAAGGTATTAAACCACATGGACTGGCCTTTGAAAATTCAAATTTCTATCAATTAAGTATTGTGAAAAATAAAGCATGGTAATGCTTTGATAAACAAAGATATTGGTAAATCTTTCACATACAACTGTCAGGATGAATACAAATATGAATATGTTCATAAGGTAAGGTTTTAATGTACAAAAGCAATATTTATTTCAAGACAAGTCTACCCTCTGAATTTCTTAGTTCTGCAATGCACAGTAAACATGTGCAATATCTGAAAAATGCTCTATGCTGCTCTCACAGAAGCAACTTATAAAAAATACCTTATCACAAGCCGCAGAGTGTGAACCTTAAAAAGAAAATTATGTATCTCAATTTTCGACAAGGAATATGAGAATTGAAGTGTGGGGCACTGGGGAGGGAGTTACATTACCCCATTGCATTCAGGAATGGTCTCCAACAGCATTACTTCAAGCACAAATTGGCACAGTATGCTAATGATTAATTTTATTACTGTTGACAAGAGAAGTGAAAAAGTAAGTACAATATTTTTGGAAGGTCAAATTCAGCAAAATTCACAATACATATATATATATATATATATATATATATATATATATATATATATATATATACTTATAATATATATATAATTATATGGATATATGGAAATAAGCATTTTAAGGGAATTTGTGTTAAAAATGAAAAAAAAAACATGTATTTACACAGGAACGTTATGAGAAAGGTTTGTGAGTTCACACTGAAATGAGTCAGAAATAAGAAAAACATAAAATATACTTAAATACCAAAATTTAGTCTTGTTGCATTAAGTGCAAGTGGCATACAGTGCCTAATGAAAGTCTACACCCCCTTGAACTTTTTTCATATTTTGTGTGTCAGCGTTTCATGCATTTAAATAAAGATTTGTTTTCTACTTATCTACACACCATACTCCACACTGTTAAGGGAAAGTTTTTACTGAGAAAATTATATATTAAAAATACAAAACTGAAAAGATCATAATTGGGTAAGTGTCCACCCCCCTTAGTTAATACTTGGTGGAAGCACCTTTGGCAGCAATTCCAGCTGTGAGTCTGTTGGGATTTGTCTACCAACTTTGCACACCTAGATTGGTCAAATATTGCCAAATCTTCTTTACAAAACTGTTCAAGCTCTGTCAAGTTCCTTGGGGAGCGTTGATGGACAGCAATCTTCAAGTCATGCCACAAATTTTTGATTGGCTTTAGGTCAGGGCTCTGACTTGGTCACTCAAGGACATTTAACTTTTTCTTCCTTAGCCACTCCAGTGTAGCTTTGGCTGTGCTTTGGGTCGTTGTCATGCTGAAAGGTGAACTTCCATTCCAGTTTCAGCTTTCTTGCAGAGGGCAGCAGGTTTTCCTCCATTTTAGTTTTCGTCAGACCACAAAACTTTTTGCCACATGGCTACAGAACTGTGTTTTTTTTTGCATACTTCAAATGGGATTCAAGGTGGGCTTTCTTGAGTAATGGCCTCCTTCTTGCCAACCTACCATACAGGCCAGATTTGTGGAGTGCTTGGGATATTGTTGTCACATTCACACTTTGACCACTCTTGGCCATAAAAGTCTGTAGCTCTTGCAAAGTTGCCATTGGCCTCTTGGCAGCCTCTGAGATCAGTTGTCTTCTTGCTCAGTCATCCAGGTTGGAGGGATGGCCTAATCTAGGCAGGGTCTTGGTGGTGCCATACACCTTCCTCTTCTTAATAATCATTTTGACCGTGCTCCAAGAGATATGCAATGCCTTTGATATCACTGTGTAACAATTTTTCTTTTTTTTTTTTTTTTTTTGTTCCTGGGTAGTAAGTGTTATTTCCTAATTGCTTATGCCTCAAAAGTATAGAAAATGGCTATTATTCCCCACAAACTTTGCTTTTGTGACCAAGACAGTGATATTTCAAAATATCACTATTTCCAATGGGAAAATGGGCAAATGTGTGTCTTTTTGTTCACATAAAGTCAGAAAAAAACAACATATGAATCCAAATTAACATGTATTTATACTAAAGTAATACAAAGATGACTACAAAAGATTTAGAAGTGAATAGTTTTTCGAGATTTACAATTATACTGTATTTTGAAATATCACTGTCCTGGTCACAAAAGCAAAGTTTGTGGGGAATAATAGCCATTTTCTATACTTTTGAGGCATAAGCAATTAGAAAATAACACTTACTACCCAGGAACAAAAACTGTGTTACAGAGTGTATTTGTTTATACCCATCCCCTGATCTGTGCCTGTCAACAACTTTGTCCCGGAGTTCTTTTGAAAGTGCCTTGGTGCTCATGGTTGAGTCTTTGCTTTGAAATGCACTACCCAGCAGAACCTACAGGAACTGCTGAATTTATCCTGAAATCACGTGAATCACTATAATTTAACACAGTGTGGAGGCCACTTAACTTGTTGTGTGATTTTACACCTGAGCTAATTTAGGATTGCTATTACAAGGGGGGTAGACACTTATCCAACCAAGCTATTTCAGTTTTTATTTTTAATAAAATTTCTACAAATTTCTAGAATCTTTTTTCACTTGGAAGTAGGAGTTGGATGTGTAGATAAATGGAAAAAAAGCATTTTAATTCCAGGCTATAAGGCAACAAAAGGTGAAAATTTTGAAAAGGGGTGTAGACTTTCTATAGGCACTGTATATTGATTTGACCTTACTAATGAAAATTGTACTTGGACAGTAATTAGCCTAAAAAATGCGTACAAACTGAGTGGTTAAAAAAAAGCATTAACCCATGAAGTACCAAATATCTCTTCTTAAAAAAAAAAAAAAAGTATTTAAAGTAATTTATCATTACATAGTTAGAGAAAATGAAAATAACAGAGAAAATGAGAATCGTGGCACTTAATGGGTTAAACTGGTTTAGTTGGACAAGAATGACCATCTCATACTGCACACCTCATTGGCGATATCTCAACAGAATGTAACACAATTACTCCAGGACCCTCTTTTAGAGTTACTGAACTGTATGCCTATTGCATATTAATGTTACAAAGTTAAGTGACCCCAAAGGTATATGGGAGCTCCATATATTTGGCAGATAATGGGCATGTGCCAGTACAGTAGAGCTGCCCCTGAATAAGTTGGGATGTGTTTTACATTTGCACCTTGCAATAAACTTAAAAACTGACAATGAACTGAACTACCTCAATGAAAGGCAGGGTTTGTTGTTCTAGCTAGATAAGTAACGAGCTGACTCTGAATAAGTTGGGATGATGGGAAGTTTACCACATCATGATCCTCAAAATAATATGTAGCTTTTCCATGTTTGAATATTCTAATATTTGTTTAAATATTGAATTTGGAATTGGCAGAAAGACAAAATCACAATGTGTACCATATTTCAGTTAAAAAAAAAAAAGTCTCTTGGCAGTAAAATAAAACCCAGTACTCCATCAAATAAAAAAAAAATACATTGAAGAAAAAAAAAGGGAAAGACTTGGCTTAGTCGAATGTGTGCTATTTATTTCAAACATCATTCACGCACAGATTTCTTTTTGATGCATCTAGAATGTATTTTATTTGAACAATTATGAACATGGTCATTTTTGTCACTGAGTGTATAAACATTGAAAAAAAATGATTTCTAGTGAAAACGTCTCTTATTGACTGTATTTGATTTATTTTAATATTTCTAGTGTGCTGTTTCATAGCTGTGGATGATGTTATAAACCACCCACGGACAGACACCAGTGATTATGTATAGGATTGCTTGGTGGCCCAATGGTTAAAGAAAAGGGCTTGACACAAGGAGGTTCCCGGTTCAAATACTGGCTCAGCCACTGACTCGCTATGTGTGACCCTGAGTAAGTCACTTAACTTCCTTGTGCTCCATCCTTCGGATAAAACATAAAAACTAGGCCCATTGTAAGACCTACATTTTCTTCTTAAATGTAAAACCAACTCAGTTGAAAAAAGGTGTATTTGATTAACTCCAAAGTTGACAAGCTTCATCTCTGTGTCAATGCGCAAAAATGGTGTTTGTGCGTAAACCAATATGGCCGCATGACGCATTTCTTTAATAACCTTTCAAAATCTTCGGTCAAATGCAAAACTAGCTTATAACTCCTTACAGAGTGCAGATAGGTTAATGGTTACTATGAAACACATATAGAAACCCATAAATGCTCTATTAAAAAATTGCCAGCCTGCGACCTTTGACCTGTCCTTAAGTTAAAATGTAAAACTAGCTTATAACTCCTTGAGTGTATATAGGTTAATGGAACACAGATTGGAACCCATATATGTTCTATCCAAAAAATCACCTCACCTGTGACCTTTGACCTCTCTAAGGTCAAATGTAAAACTATCTTATAACTCCTTAGCGCACAGAGGATTATGGTTACTATATAACACACTTAGGAACTCATATATGCTCTATTTAAACAATTACCTTGATCGTGACCTTTGACCTCTCCTTAAAATCAAATGTAATACTAGGTTATAACACCTCAGTGTGTAGATAGGGTCATGGTTACTATGGTGTTTAAAGTTATAAAATATCATGAGATAATGAAATAATGCAGAATTTTGAATTGAAATTGCCCCATAAAACTGGTCTGTTGCTGACACTTTCCAAGTGGTACTGAGCTTGGAAGCTGTAAAAATTCAATTCTAGTTATCATCATCATCATCATCATCAACAACAACTAGAATAAAGAGACAAATTAAAAAGCATGGCTCGGAATGCAGAATGTTTAGCAGCAAAGAGGCAAGGAAGGAGTTAAAGTGTATTCTTTCTGTCTTTCAAAAAAAAAAAAAAGAAGAGGAGGATGAAGTGACTGGGAGCATCACTGCTCTGGGATTGCTGGAAGCCTTGCATGGTTATCGTCTCATGCAGACACCCTCAGCTGGTCTGATCTGTCTATTCTTCATTAAGCAAATACGGCAAAATGGAAATGAAAACATAATAGCTATTTGATTTCTAGCAAGATATTTTGCATATTGCTTCGTAGCTGATAGTGGAATTTCATCAGCTCTTTTTTTTTCATGCTTTAAAAACTGAATTACTGAGCTGGGCTTTGCTGGAATTCTTCACATAGGGAGGAAAAAAAGGCTAGTTCTCCTCCAGATTGACTACTTACATGATTAAATATTTCCCATTTCGATAAAGAAGAAAATGTTAAGAATTCACAGTGATTTAGGTTCACTGTGTTAGTCGGGAGATAAGAAAATTAACTCCTTAATGAACAGAAGTTGCCTTGCTTGATAACGGGAAGGTTCTGGCTGCAAAATCTTTGCGCTACAAAAAATAGCTTGCCATTGATTTTATTTATTTATTTTTTGTATTTATTTTTTTTTTAAATCAGAATCATGGGAAAATAGCCTGCATGTCTTCAAAAACAGGTGACAAGGGCTTATTGCTAATGTCATGGCAAAAGAAAGTGTAGCAACTTCAAAGCAAATGCTGCAGAATCTGCAGTGCCTGGTAAACGGAAGACATGAACAGTGAGCCATTGAGACCCAACCAGTGGCCTGAAAGCAGTCAGTCATTCAATCATTTAGATTACACCCCTGGCAAAATTCTCCATTCCTTCAGTCTCAAATACTCTGCCTACATCAACATTGCAGAATCGATCTTTTCCCTAAAACCATTTCACTAAGATGCACAGTGCAGTTCTAAAACTGCACTGCTTCGACCACACAATAATATTCAACCAAAACTAGGTTGCGGTACAGATTTCTCCAAAATACCTAAATACCTCACAAATAATGAAAATTAGCCAAATACTTAGAAAATGAAAATCGAAAATTAAAAAGCGGATTTAAACTCACAGAAGCAAAGGCGTTAGAAACAGGTTTTCACAGTTTATTCCATGTAACTGCCACCATCGTGAGTTGGTGAGATTGCCCGCAGTCCTAACTGAGGTACCAAATAAAACGATTCAATCTGCTGCTGATGGAAATGAACATTTCTGATTTGAAATAGCTTTCAAGCCAGTTCCAGTGGTAGAGGGAAACTAACAGAAAAAAACAAAGCACAGCAGGCCCATTCTACACACTACTTATATTATCCAGGGCTGAAACCTCTGATCCCCCTGTAGAGAAGCAGACCCTGTCCTAATGGTTTGTTTGAGCTGGACAGTGATCCCATACAGCTCTCTGGGGTTGCACAATCACTTCCTCGTTGCACTTGGACAAGAAACTGTGCCAGTGGTTTTGTTGTGAATAATCTTGCCAAAGTAGTCTTAACTGCAGCAAAACTGAAACTAAAACTGAGCAAGCTGTGACAAAGATAGGGCTAAAGTGTTCTATTTTGATGGCATGACATAAAGTTAAGAGAAATCTACTCCAAAAAGGTAGAGTCCTTAATGCTTTATCATAAACTGTCCTAGCTTTTGTCATCTCCAGTGCTGTTTTCATGGCTCCACTCATCATTTCAGAGTTGAACTATACAATTACAATGTATTTCTTTATTAAAAATAAGATTTTTGCCCTTTGAATAGCCAAAAGACATTTACAGCAACTACACCCTGCAAAAAGCATAGCTTCTTTAAAAACCCTTCATTTTGTCTTTTTATAGTTGTCACTTTAGGTATGCTGTCTAAACTGAATATCATATTTATTACTTTCCCCAAAATAAATAAGTCTACTAGCTTGAACAAAAACTTTGCCCACTTGTGGTCCAGGCCAGTGGTTTTCATCCTTTGTCACCATTTATCTTCAACAATCAAGGTTCGTGTTTCATCCAGCAACTGAATTTGTATTCAAACAAGCTTGGTTTTCCATTAAAACAAAACAACTAAAATCACAACTGCCACCGCTACAGAGGGGGCAGAAATTAATTGTATTGGATTAACAGCAGTGGTAGGAAACATCAGCACTGCCATGCCAGTACTTTGTTCCAGTCATGTCCTATTAAAATAAACCCTTGGTCCTGATTATTTTATTGCACCAGTAAAACCTGTCATGGAAAGACACTCCAGAACCATGAGATAGAGAACTACAGATACAAGTGTTTTGATAAAAGTTACATGGGATTGTAGCCTATTTCTTCTTTACCTCATGGATTCTAGTCTAGTCAAAAATGAAATCTAGCTAGTATATCTGTCTGAGTAAGTTAGAGTGAGGAGGCAGTGTAATTACTTTACTGTTCCTACATTTCACTTAAACTCCAGACTTGGTAAAAGGAAATACAGCCCCATACAAATACGTTATTATCTGTATCTGAAAGTTTCTGGTTTTGTGTGTGAATGTGGCTTGCAAAAATAAATAAATAAATAAATAGAAGATTTTCGCTAATTATCTGATCGATTCACTCCAATTAAATACATTAACTGACCTCAACAGCTGAACAATCAACCTTTTCATAGAGGTCTTCTTGTTCATTATCAGTGAACAAAAAAAAAAAAAAAAAAAAAAATTGCCAGCCTGCCAAACTCGAGACCCTGGACTATCCAAGTCAGGCATGCAGACAACAGCGAGGTGATAAGGGGGGCTGATAACAGATAGAAAATAGCAGCAGATTTAAACTTTCCCACCAGCCAGGGATCAGGAAGAGACTGAAATGGAACCAACTACTGCTCAAAAGCATCCTATCTCCCCACACAAGGCCACCAAGCAGGGCTCACTATATCCGCAGCCCTTTAATACATCAAATAATACAACAGAAGAGAAACATTTTACATTTCTCACATACCTAAGAGCTTATCTCAAGCAACTTATCTCATTTGTGTTAAATGTATGTTTTTTAAAATGCAAAAAGCACAGGGCTTTAAGTTGTTTTTAGAAAGCAATATTACTAACCAATAACAAAGCTTGGTTCATGGTCACACTCACTAAGTGTGCAGCTATCACGAAAAAAAAAAAAAATTTAAAAAGGACCCTGTGGAAAATTACCTACATTACATACAGCTTTTGCATTGTAAGAAGCTCTGGGCCTTGTGTTGTTCTATAGTCTAACAGTCCATTGTGACCATTCTTGAAGGTCTTTCTTGGTCTGTGATATCCACAGCCCCTATGTCTCAGATTTAAATTGCCATCAAATTACAAATTAATATTTCATTACAGGTCATACAGCTCCACACCTGCACTGCTGAACAAATAAGTGTGGGACATACAATTTGAGAGCTTTTGTGAACAGGTTTTACTACGTAGTTTAATATACAATCAGATGAAAATGTATTACATAAAGCCTAAAATGTAATACTAGAAGACTAACCTAAATTAACTTTAAAGCATCTGTTTAGGCAACACTAAAACAGGAATTTTAGAACCTGGAACTGATTTCTGTTCCTTTTAGAAGGGTTTATTTTTTCCTGCTACAAATAGAAGGGAGAAGTCTTAACCAGTTTAAAGTTGGCTACTCATTTTCAAAAGGAACTAGCATTAAAATATATAAAACATTTTGTAATGTGAAACATGAATATGTCACCTGTTAAAACATTTTCTTAATGAACTACTGAGGTTATTTTTTACTAATGATTGAGCATTTAAAAAAAAAGTTAGAAAACAAGAAAACAATTCAGAATAATTTAAAAAGCTACAATCCTTAGGGATTAAACTTTAACTATGGCCATCCGAATAAGGGTTTAAAAAAAAAAAAAGTATCAAGTGACAAACAAGTTGATAATGATAACCATTATGCTGTGTTTGCGTTAAATATATGCACACAGACATAGTTTAGATTATTCTGTACTCTTTTAAAAGATGCCAAGGTTAAAATTACAAACTATACTTGCGGTTTTCTTATTTTATCCCTCTGGCTTTCAGAAAAATGGCAAATGTTATACTTTTTAAAAGAATAAACAGCTGAGCAGTAAACAGTTAATCGTGTTGATTTTATCCTCTTGGTTCCCAGCTCTCTTCCATGAACTTGACCCTGAAGCAGCGGGAGGAGTGATCGTGATGGAATGAAGCCGCCTCACAAACAGGTCACCCCACAGCGTTACTGCGCTTGACAGAAAACAGAAGAACACTCTTTTCTTTGTGTCTCAATGCGGCCTTCAGACGCATATCGAGACTCTGACCCTGAAATCATCTTCAAATTAAACTACAAAAAATATATCTCAACAGATGCTTTACATCAGACTAAATAACCTTAAATGGCTTGAGGGAAAACAAAATCGTAATGAAATGGACTTAATTTTGACAAGACGGGATATTTGTATGATTGCAGCAATTACAGGAACTATCCCTGCCCAAGTAGCTACTTCCAACTTTTTATGCAAATACAAATAATGCTTGTAAATCATGAAAGGCAGTGTCGAGATCAAACCAAATGGATGCAAATACAATGCCAATATGACATGGTGCCACTGGCAACCTCATGCATTGTTCTGCACTTAAACCACATTTATAACAGTAAGGGAGCCTTTACAATTATCTAAAATAAAAAGGAAGCCACCAGAAAGTGAGATTTTTACATGTGAAATACCTGTCACCTATACATTGGTCATTCTCTTGTTTATTTTTGAGAAATGCACAAAACACAGCAATCCAATTTTTGTCTTGAACTACCTATTCAAGCTGGACGTCAATTTATCAAACACCCAGCTTTTAATAATTTTACCTGGGTATTGCCACCTGTTACACACTCTAGAAGCAGCTGATTTCATGTGAAACACTTGACTCAAGGATGCCAAAAAACTGGAAAATAACTCCAGTGCTGTGCAATGTGTTTCCTACCTTTTTTCCTAAACTTTGCATTTAGTTTTAGCAGGGTTTCAGTAAGGAGTATTCAGGTACACAGGCATGTTACCAAATGACTTACTAGCGTGACCTAGGTAATTATGGTCATTCCAATAGTTTAAAATATTAAAAATCTGTCTGTATTCTGAAGCCAGTGACAAGGCCAACAGCATTAATCTTTCAAGAAAAAACACCAGTTAAATTATGGTTTTGAATTCAAATATATTGTTCCTCTTTGATAATTTGGCTTTACATCTGTTTGCAGTTTTAACCAAGGCTCCACAGACAATAACTGTTAAAAACATGTGGGGAGGTGCGCCGTTTTAAATGTTATCAGTGTCACGCTGTATAGAGATTTTCTGAATGCTGAGATAGGAGTGAGTGCATTTAAAAGGGGATAAAGAGATACACGCTTAAATATAACCTATGGATACAGAGAAGGGGTATTGCTGCATTACTGTAGAACATTAGTTGAATCCCAATATGGCCAAAATCATAGTAAAGACTGAAGAAATATGTGATAATAGTTCATATGGTTTCAAATCCCCCTGGTTATTTAGAATCATTTGACACTATGCTCCAAATCCTATCCATCAACGTTGACTTGGAGGCAGGGCTCGAGCTTGTGCTCATGCACATTGGTCTTTGATGCTGGGTAAAGACAATGTTTTAACTGATGGATCTGATTAACAACTGGGAGTCCTAATTCTTTCATTAATTACATTCCCAGACTAATGTCTAGCCTCAGTCTCCATGAGTAGTCGTTTTCTATTTAGCAGCACCTTCAAGCCTGCAGATAATTTTAATATCAGCCTGGTGTGGATAGCTGATAATGCTGGAGACTGGGCCCAGTGGACTCAGCCTTGGCAGTACCTGTCTCTAATTAGTAACCATTCTCCATCAAGATAAGATAAACTGAACCTGACCTTTCTATTTGGTTTCCATGGCAATGAGCCCTTCTCATTTTGATACTATTTTAGTGATTAAACAGCAAATAGCTGGATGATGTGAAGTGCAGATAAGGGCAATTAATAATGGTGTTTGGTTTGGGTGGGAGGGGCAGACATGTCAGAAGGACCTTGTGAATGGGCTTGGCTACACTATTATGAATAATGCAAATCTAAGATGAGTAAGCCAGTTACTGGCATTCCCAGTCTCTCATTTACTCATTATTCAGAGGAAAAAACCTGCTAATTTCCCTGGGAATGTACTATAATGTGTGAGGCAACTTTTTGCTTCCATTTTGCTCCTATTGAAGGCAATGTAAAGTCACCTTCAATATCAAGTCCACCATCAGCAGTTACAAACTTATCAAGCCAGTGTTAAATTACATTTCTAATAAGGCCACAATGGAACTCAATCCTATAGTATTCAATTATATTTATTAATATATATTTGCTGGAAGGTCACCCCACTATTAAGGCCATATTTTCTTGGTCACTTGATGACAGCTCTTGTAAAATAAGAGGCACCCTACACACAGCTTAACTTATAGCATGAACAGCACCAACAAAAACAAGGCAGTTTTTCTACATTTTTGGAAATGTACATTATGTAACATTTTAGCACAGTACAAGACAGACACCAATTGTCTGAATGTCACATACTGTATATAAAAAAGCAGCAACCACATGCATTACAGGTCAAGTAGGGACAAACAGATAATCAGAAACCAATGCAGTCAATCAAAGTCCATCATTGGCGCTGTTTCTTAACTAATTACCCAACAAACTATTGTAACACTTTTCAAATCCTTTCCTTTTCAAATTCTGAGATAGATTTGTCTCCTTTTTTAAGTCCAACTTAATTGCTGGCCTTGTCTAGGGGCAAACCAGTTAAGGTTTTGTGCAAAGTATGAGTAACAAAATGTTTGAACTTCTTAATTCATCTTTTGATGACTAAAACAAAGGCTGGTAAGGTCACATGCAAAAAAACAAAACAAAACAAAAACATCAGCAGTTTTACAGACGAAAGGGTGTTATTTTAATGAGGTTTGTTTTAGCACCTTTACCAAGATGCGAGTAGTTTCAGGCAAACAGTGTGTGAATAACAGACTTAGACTTTTGATAATCTTTTTTTGTTAAACAATCACACAGCAGATGCTCACTTTTCCACACTCCTCTCTAGACAGGCGTTTGGTTTTGATAATCAGGTGTTTAGGAGAAATTTTGTTTTCACATAATGTTTTTTGGTTTTGGTTTGTTTATTTTTTCAATCCATTTTTTTTATCATACTTTACCGTCATTTTCTTCTACCCAATTTGAAATGCTCAGTTCCATCTCAGTTCCGCTGCATCTAACTGACCAATTCAAAGGCCTGAAGGTCAACAAGGGACCTCTTTTCTCAAGCACCTCTTTCCACCTGTCAAACCTAAACAATGAAAAATGCCATGCTGCTTAAAAAGGAAAGAGCCAAACCTTTGAAGTCTCTATATGGACACATTTGGCATATAACCGGTAAGGTCGCTGAAGCACAATAAGGTGAACCAGATTGTAATGCCCTGCAGCGTCACTTGTAGGTCTCCATACTTACATGACTTGTCCTGCACTCTACTAGGTGAGCCTTGGGTCCCGCTAATCCACTCTGTGATGCCATTTTCCAGCAAAAAATTGTACCGAACGTCTGAAATATGTTGATAATCCTATCAAAAGTATGGCAGTGCCATAAACTTTGAGGGTGTTTTCCTTCCTCAATTTGTGAATGACCTGAGAGAAAGCTAAACCCAAACTCAAGATCAGGCACCTGTTTTGAGAGCAGGAGATGATACCTCAAAAGGCGACAGGTAGCCTTGCAGGGCTGGGTAACCCTGCAGTAGGCCCAGTGCCACCTGCCTCTACCCCTCCCCCCTCCTCCCTCAGCCCCCAGCAAGTGTATACATAGTCCAGGAATAGAAAAAGTGATGAAAGAGGGACAATCTGGCAGACATACAGTATCAGGTAACTAAAATCAACGTCAGCTATTCTAACAGCCTGGATTAGGTAATGTTGTGTTAACTTTGCCCTAGACTGAATGGCATGCTGTGCAGACTCTGATCACGCTGATTAAGTACATGCTAATAGAAAAGTAAGAAAGTCTTGGTCATTATACTGTTTCTATTTGGAATAACAGTTATGGCTGTAAATTTAAGTATACAGTTCAATGCAAATTTAAGTATACAGTTCAATGTAGGAGGTTTGCACAGAATAAGAGAAATTGCATTATATTAGAGTTTGTTGGAATGATACTACATTATTATAGATAGCAATGCAAGCGACGTATATATTTTTTAAAGATACTTGTGACCACCATGAGATCTAAGTGAATTACTACTATATTAATTACCATAATATACACAAAATAACAAAACTGTAATAAAAGAAGTGGAGACTGGGGTGAGGAAGCCTGAGAAAATTAGGTTCTGATATCTGAGTGATGGGTTTCAAACAGGGCCTGATCCTTCTGCCAAGTTCATATCCTATCTATCAAGGGTGTAGTTACTTAACATTCATCACTGCTGAACTCTAAAACTTTATCAGCTCCCAAGCACGGCGCCATCGCCAGACCCGGCCATTCTCCACTCTCAGATAGGCCTGATAAAACAGTGATAGATTACAGGAGATTGTTTTACTTCAGGGGACACAGCTACTAATACTAATACTGACTTCACATCTGAGAGAGAGAGAGAGAGAGAGAGAGAGATAACACAAATCTAACAAAATCTAAAAAAAAAAAAAAAAAAAAAAAAACATTATAAAAGATAAAAGAAAAGAGCTTTTGTACGGACATCGTGGTGTCTTTCACCTGCTAAAGCAGATGGAGAAATGTGAAGGGGTTTGCTCTTCCTGTGCGACATGATTTAAAAGCGGAAACAATGAGAAGGGACAAGACAGAGGGAATCTCTTGTCAGAAGATTAACAATTTCAATCACTTTCTAATTGTTAAAGTGAGTGACAACCCCCCACGGAAAGCTGATGATAAAGCTATATTAGTGTGAGAGCGTATAAGACGCGATATCGCGTACTAGACATATAGACGTGTTCGTTAAATTTACCCTTCCTCTCGAACTTACAGGACTTACACTCTGCCGGGGTTCTGAGTGTACATTTTCTCAAAATTACTTGTACACGTCGCTGTGATTCTTTGTGACATTGGAGGACCTGGAAGAAAAATATGTTTCTGACTTGTTTACAACAAATGTTATATATATATATATATATATATATATATATATATATATATATATATATATATATATATATATATATATACACTTTTTTTTTTTAAAGTTATTTATTTTTTGTTCCATTTTGAGTCTGGGCTACAAATAACCTACTGCTGGATGGGAAGCATATCAATTGGGTTCACTGCAACCAGTTCAGCTTCAGCAATGTAAACAAAGTGGACAGTAAACACATATCAATGAATTATATTTTAGTATGTGTGCATCTCTAAGCAAAACAACAGAGTGGAAAGTGACCTTCGATTGCGGCCAGGGTCAATTGATAGCTGTGAAATGAAGGCCAGGAGTCTGCGAGGGGTGCTGGATCCGAGTGTAACTTTCAGCACATCACAGAGATCTGTTATGTCTCAATCTAAAGCATGTAGAAGAATAACACATGATAGAAGTGCAGGGAGATTAACACACACCACAGATTCTCAGCTTTGTTATCAAACTTGATAAGCACCCAGACAGTTAATTTAAATAAAAACCCATATGGTAGGATAAACCCCCATTCCACCTTCCTTTAGTGCTTGCCAAGATATGGACCACCTTGGTGATTAGGGATTACCCCAAAAATACCAGCATGGCAATTAAAATCATACTTATCACTATCTATAGATGACAATTACTGCATCATTTTCAGAATACTGCATGTCATCCCCCTACTGGATCCTATAAGTAGCAACTACACTTCAAAATGTGGTAGAGTTTCATCTCAAGCACAGTAACAAACAAATTCTAAACATGCAAGCCCTCCTCCCATATAGGGCTTGGGCAATGCCACCGGGAAAATACTGACAGCTAACTTTCTGTTAAGTTAGACTTCTTGTGACTTCGGTCAAGAACAGTTGTAGTTAGTTCTCAGTCAGAACCAAAAATATTCATCCAGGTTTATTGGCTTTTAAAGATTTTTTTAAACAAGTTCTTCGGAACACCGTGACTTAATATATTTGTAAGGATACACTTGTCTTGCAAACAAATATTGCCTGAGGCAGGAAAAGTTAGACCTATGACAAAAATATATAGAAGGACAGAGCTTATTAACATGCCGTTTTATCTACAGTCTAGTTTAGCAAATGAACGGTATGAGATTGAGGGAATACATAGTACCAGGAACCCAGGGTTTTTTGTTTCCTGGGATTTACTGATTTACCAATAGGTTCCCATGAACCACAGTTCTGGTACCTCTCCTATAGTTAGTGCTACTTCCATATTGAGTCATTAAAATAGGATAAAATTATAAGAAACTGAAGGGCTGATTTGAACAACTTATACCTTGTGTGGGACAGGCCACAGTATCAACTACACACAATGTTTTAAATTCCAACTTAAATGATTGCAGATCGACTCAAGAAAGCTAGTAAATAAGACATTTTAAATTACTAATACAGCAATTGACTGCAGAATGCTAAACAGTCCCTTAATCCATACAGTAGGATGTGCAAGGTTGCAGATTCAATTTTTAATCTAAGTGTTTTCACATACACACAGGCAGTTTATCAGCACTCCAATGGAGAGTTTCTCATTATAGAGTGCTTGGCATGAAGATTCCCAGTTTGGTCAATTAAATACACCATTAACCCCATCATTAAAAGACATAAACACCATTTGAGCAGCTACATCTCTGATGAAAACAACAGTAATGAGACACTCCTTCCATTCTTGTGGAAGGTAAAGTCATTCAGCTTCGGTCCCTCCTTCCGGCAACAATATCATCTCCTTATTATTCATATAACAAAACCTAAAAGTATGCATTGAAAGAAAAAAAAAAGGCTTGTCTTTATGATAGGTCTCACTACTCACAACACCTGTCTCCAATGATGTATTTTAACAAATATTCAGAATACAAAAATCAATGATTACCAGACATCCATAGTGGTGCAACAATTCTCGGGTTCTGTTGAAGTGGTTACTGCCTTAGTAACCGGCATTGCAGTTTAGTGAAGAATCAAGCAGGCCACCTTATCTAATACAACCAGCAACCACACATCAGCCTCTGAATAACTAAGTACAGCACAGGATTTTCAGTTTAGCCTGCGAGGGGTTAAGTAACGTAACACCCAAGGAGTCAATCATTCTCTATCTCACTGGAAAGGAAAGCAATTCATCCTGTATTTGTGACAACCTCATTTGCAAAGAAAAAAAAAACTTTTATTTTTTATGTTAACATTTTATCGGAGGCCCATGAATAATCTATGCAGTATTTTTTTTTTTTTTTTTTTATTGTTCCTGGCATTTTGGTGGAGTGAGATAAGAGTAAAAAAAAAAAAAAAAAAACAACAGAACAGCTTAGAGAGTGAAAAAAGAGAAAGATAGATAACATTGATATAAACTCCTGCACAAAACAGCGCGTTGTAATCTCAGCTTTTTATCTTGTTTTTTTTCCCCCCTTCATACAGCCCAACTGGAAGGGACTACTGCTCTAAAAATGAAGTTTGCAGGTTTAGTATCAAATTAACCTTACGCAGTGGCTTTTAGTTGGCTTTTAAAGTGAATAATTCACAACTTCTGAATAAACCACCACTGCGGTGAATGGAAGGAATATCTTGCATTAAAGGAAGAAAACCTGGTAGATAACAGGAGATTCCAAATCTTTCATTTCATTGACTTTAATATTCATATTAGAGGTCACAAATGTTTTAATTGTTAGAAAGATAAAACTGTTTGTGAACACTATGGAGTATGATACATACACTGAGTGTACAAAACATCAGGAACACCTGCTCTTTCCATGAAATAGACTGATGAGGTGAATCCAGGTGAAAGCCATGATCCCTTATTGATGTAACCTGTAAAATCCACTTCAATCAGTGTAGATGAAGGGGAGACAGGTTAAAGAAGGATTTTTAAGCCTTGACACAATTGAGACATGGATTGGGTATGTATGCCATTCAGAGGGTAAATGGGCAAGACAAAAGATTTAAGTGCCTTTGAACGGGATATGGTAGTAGGTGCCAGGCGCACCGGTTTGAGTGTGTCAAGAACTGCAACGCTGCTGGGTTTTTCACGCTCAAAAGTTTCCCATGCATATCAAGGATGGTCCACCACCCAAAGGAAATCCAGCCAACAGCAGGCCGTGGTCGAAAATGGCTCACTGATGAAAGAGGCCAAAGGAGGCTGACACGAATTGTGCAGAGTAACAGATGGGCTACAGTTAGTCAACTGACAGTCCAGTACAACATTGGTGCCAAAAGACACAAAAAAGAATGCACAACTTGTTGTACCTTGACACGAATGGGGTATGGCAGCCAACGACCTAACACAGTTCCACTTCTTTCAGCAAAACACAAGAAACTGCGGGTGCAGTGGGCTAAGGAAGGAAAACACTGGACACTGGGGGATTGGAAAAACACTGCCTGGTTCCTGCTGTTTCATGCTGATGGGAGGACTAGGGGATGGAGAAAACCACATGAGTGCATGCATACATCATGCCACGTGTCAACATTGCAGGCTGGTGGTGGTGGTGTGATGGTGTGGGGTGTGTTTTCATGGCACACATTCGGCCCCTTGATAAAACTGGAGCAACGTTTGAATGCCACAAGATATCTGAACATCATTGCCAAACAGGTGCATCTCTTCATGGCAGCAGTGTATCCATCTGCTAATGGATTTCTTCAGCAGGATAATGCCCACAAGGCTAGGATTGTCCAAGAATGGTTCCACGAACATGACAGTGAATTCAGCTTACTACAGTGGCCTGCCCAGTCACCAGATCTCAATCCAATTGAGCATCTGTGGGATGAGACTGAACGAGCTATTCAGAGTACAGATCCACTACCAGCCAACTTGACACAACTGTGGGAAGCATTGCAGTCAACATGGGCCAGCATCCCAGTGGAACGCTTCGACACCTTGTAGAGTCCATGCCCCGACGAATTGAGGCTGTTCTGAGGGCAAAAGGGGGTGCAACTCAATATTAGGAAGGCGTTCCTAACGTTTTGTACACTCAGTGTATATATATATGCATTAATACTCCTTATATCAGAAACATGGTACAAATAAACAATCATCGATTTAATCAACTTTATATTATGCAATTGAGATCAAAATAGATCAAATTCCAGACTGGAAATCTTTCACTTTCAATACACTGTATGGAGCAAAAATAGCCCGATCATAAAAAAATACTGAATGATCAGGTAAGGATATTTTGGGAAGTGTTTACCAACATGTGCCAGACAACCCACAGTAACACTGTACTGTATGTGCACACAAGTTGTGTGCATTGAGACAAAAATACACCTTATGAGTTTTAATGGTAATATGGATCTTAAAAGGATTGTAACATAAAATAGAAAATTTCATTTAGCAAAACTTTTTAAAATTGCAATGGATTTTATTATTTTTTTTAAATGATACAAGTAAGATTTATGTGGTCTGTCAAACTAATACCATATCCCCTTTAAGTCTTGGAAGAACATCGTCTTGTACCCCATAGACGATGAAAACATCAAAAGTTACAAAATATACCCTTTCCTCAGCATTCCTCATAGAAAAATGTAGGTACAGTATAAAGGTACATAAGCTGTACTGCACTACAACCTACATTGACCTACACGCTCATTAAAACACTTGGAAAGAAAGCATACAAAAAGGAAGATTACAGATTTAAACAGGAGAGTTTTTCTCCCTCTGTCGCTCCCTTCCAAAGAAAAAAAAACATAATTTATCTGTGTATTATCAAGAAAGGCAGACACTTTAATCAGTGAGCTATGAAGTCAGTATTTCCATTCTTATCTTTTAGAGGAGTGGAAATGGAGAAGATATAGGGCGCTTGGAGCTGATGGGCGGAGGGGAATGATAATAGGGGGAGCGGCCAGGCTACTGGCCGCTCCGTCACTGCTATCGGCACCATTATCAAGCCCTTATCAATTCAACCATCACTGTGCAGTAATAGAGCCAGTTCAACTTTCTGCATAATCATACACCACAAACCTGGATGAGAGGCCTGGACTGGAGGGAGGGAGAGAGAGAGAGAGAGAGAGATAGTAACAGGAGGACTGTTAAAGGAGGAAGAAGTAGCTCTACAGTAGAAGAGAGGAAAGGAATGGCAGAAGGGAAGACTATGAAAGGATTATAAAAGGGAAATGCAATAATGTTTAAAGGAGTGAAAATTCCATGTTTAATACCAACAGTACACTGGCACCGGCTTAGTCTCACTAAAACCAAGACAAACAATAATACATTTAGTATACAAAACAGTTGTGTATACATATTAGACCTAGATGTATTGTATCCATAGGTTTCTGGGCAAACTCCAGAGTAAGCTACTATACTGTACCTACACTCGACCTGGGGGCGTGGGGGTTGGGGGGTTGTCTGTAGAATATATATCTAATTCTGGATACTACTGTATTGTCAATGGCATAGCTACAACATTCCAAAGATCAACTTCTCCAAAAAGGAGTAGGCTCTAAGGACACATAAGCTTAACAAATCCAGCGAGTGTGGAGTTTTTTGTGACAACAACAGCATTAGAGCATAGTCTGCATCATCAAAGTGCCTATCAATCAAAGAAATACATTTTAAAACTTGTAAACTAGGTCTCATCCCTCTGAATAGATTAATAATAAAAAACTAAAAAAGCTGGTAGAAGTAGTAATATCAGTGGCCATTTTTGTATATGGTTAGTGACTTAAGCAAAAAAACCTCTTGGATTGTTTCAGACAATCATGTTCCCTGTATAGTCAATATCCCACAGGTAGATGTACTCTAAAAACCAACAGGCCTTAAAATGCACTTAAAACAGCAACATAAGTTATAAACAGCCAAAGTGATCCAGCCCAAAACATAACCTAAAAACATAAACTGTCTTCATAGACGCACACACACAAAAAAAAAAAAAAAAAACTACTTATAGGGTTTTGAATAGCATTAATATCCTCCACAGCCGTTACTACTTGGAGATTATTGACCTTGTCTTTCATACAATGAATTCAATTATCTATATATTTAAATCTGATTGGCTGTAGGTGGGACGCACGCAGAGTATGCAACTGGAAGCTCCTGGTATGACAAAGTAGACTGACTGAGCCCACTGCACGGCTCAAAGCAGGAACAGACACTGCACAGGTCTCTTGCTCTGAGTAAACTGCAAAGAGACTACAAGCTTTGAATGAGTGCAGCCCACAATATCCTAAACCACGACGCCTGACCATTCAGTTGTGCAATTATAAATGCCTGTGTGTCTGTCATGAGTACATACATAGAAATAAACAGTACAAGTATGCTTGTGTGCATTTATAGATGTATAAAACAGACAAAGCAATGTGGGCAGGGTTGTCATGTCAGAAAACCCAATTGCAAAGGCTAGATCTCAGTCACACACCAGCAGCTCTTTAATGTCCCTTCTCTTTAATGTCTACAGCTCTACAACATGTTTCCACAGTTCTCCCAATAAACTGTCCTGACCTGGCTACATGAAGGGCATATAAACTGACAACTTGTGACGAGCCTAAGGATCTTTCACACCTGATGGGCATTATTAAATACCTTTATTGTTTCCTTGCTTTCCTGTTCCTCATATAAACCCCACCACCACCACCACCACCACAGACATCGATGACAAAACAAAATAAGAGGTTCCATTGCAGTGGCATCTGTTTCCTTTTACTTGGAAAGAACCAACAAGACTCAACTCATGCTGTTTATTCATTGAAACCACTTCTCAAAAAAAAAAAAAAAAAGGGAACTCTAAATCCTCTAAATAAATATTTGTGTAAGATTAATACCAAAATAGTTTCACGGTTCACTACCCCCTTCTTTATTTTTTTGTAAATACACCTTGTTATAATCTGTCCCTTAAAAACTCTGAACAGGTTATAAAGCAATACAGTCGTGGTTTTATAAGACAAACCACACCTTGTATGTTCTCTTAGAAATGGTTTCTTAAAAAAAACTAAACTAAATAATTTTCACTGTCACTCATAAATCATCTTATGATGTGCAGTTGTGCAAAAAAAAAAAAAAGGACTGGGTTTAAGACAAGATTGCACCTCCCCAAGTCAATTAAGGCTAAACCCGGTAGCAGTTATGGATATCTTATCGTAACTAAACATCATACAGCATCAGTTTGCAATAACTCTGCTGATGCACTGCTTCCTCTTGAATTCCGACTGGAAATGAGCCTAAACAGATACATCTGGGCTTCTTTATCCCAGGGCACCTAAATTCCAGACAAGGTGCACTAGTACCCAGCCAATTACTGGTGTCATGCCCTGGAGCGGGTCAAATAAATCATGAAAAAACACAGCAGTTACAACATCCATGTTCAAAATGTCCAATCTAGTGAAGGCATCACTTGGGTCCTGGACTTCAGTCCCAGCTTGATGAAGATCCCAAAGTACAAGACTTAACAGGAGGGGAAAGCCACAGATGGGGGACTGACAGTGTGCCTCCGGGTAGCCCAAACATTAATATGGCAGTACTGGAAGTCTCAGATGGCCAATGCCAAGTTAACAAACCTGATGTTATCCTGGTTTGGCTGGTGGCATCAAGGAATGTGTAAAACAATTACCAAATAAAACATACTGCTACGAAGGCAAACTTTGTAGTCAAGACGGCATACTGTAGTGAATCGACAGATATAAAGGCACACTAGAATAGAAGTATATATATATATATATATATATACTAATATAATAATATAACTATAATTATAATTAATTATAATAATTATAATATATAATTATTATTTCACATCTATTAAACAATAACATTTTCGACAAACTTATTATTTCCAGTGTTCCTGCTATCTATAAAATAAGGCATTTGGTAGTAAAGGAAGACCGTAGTCATATTAATTTTTCCTAATCACAAAGTGGGGGTATAAAAATGTCATGTACTAATACAGAAAGCCTATAAAATGTAGGTTTCACTCTGACCTTTTAATCTAAATAGAGTAGATTTACCCGACGGGACAGCTGACCAAATGCGTAATTCTATTTGCAGCTCCAGTTGTCTCAATATACAATTAGTTAATAAACTTTTATAGAAATAATTTAAGTGTCTACTGTGTAGAGAAACCTAAATGTTTTGTAATTTACATAAAATATAATGTGTTGTACAGTATATGTATTTGTATACATATAAAAACACAGTCCCTTATGTAAGCAGAGCTAGCTTAGCCACAAACATGTTAAAATGACAGCTTGTCAGTTGTGGCCAAACATTTCTCGATACCAGCATGCTTGATTTTCACTCAAGAATGCCCTCAAGACCCTTTTAGAAAGACTGTTATTGGATGGAGATGTTTGGTAGTTGTGCTGTGAAATCATAAGCATGACTTAGACTAGTGACACTTGCAGAAAGCAAAACTTCACAGCGTTTCACTGCGGCTACAAAATAATGACATTACGACAGTGTAATGCAAACAAAAGGTTATCCTATAAAAAGATTATGAACTTTTAGATGCATGCATAACATCACACACACAAATATGTGTGATAGCAGTAGTTGCAGACAGTAGTTTATAGTAGGGTGCAATTGTGTAGCTGTACCCTTCTGTATCTAAACTACCTTGTCTTCTTGTTGCAGTAAACACTATTTGTATTAGCCTGCTGAAACCTGACTTCTGAAGGAACCTGATAGAGTTTATGTCCTTTAACACTTTACAGACATCAAACCAAGTGACACTGCCAGCTCTACAATCTATCTTCATCTTTGTTTTTGGGTGTTTTGACTGCAAATCAGCCATGAGGTAGTGGTAGGTAGATTTCAGTTGCTTTAACACTTTCTTAACAGGCTTCACTCTGGTTACAATCTGCTGTTATCACCCACATATACAATGTAAAGAGTAGTAGGGGACCCACAAGTAGATTGTAAGCTGCTGGGTAGGGATCGTTCTGCTCCTGGATTGTAAATCACAAGTGATGAAGTGACTCTCAGCCAGTAACTGTGCTCATAACAACCCTGTAGTCTAGACTTGACATCCTAGCTGGCCATATAGCTGAGCAGTTAAACAAAGGAATCAGGTTCACTGTTGGATTTCACTAAAGGAGGCCTGGGATTCAACCTAGTTGAGGACACAAGTGAACCGAGTTTGGTAGTCCTGTGGAGATTTCTTTTTATGAAAAGCTGGTTTCAAGGGGGCACACAGGCAGCTTGTGTTCCTATATCTAAAAATAACCTGCTGAGAATGTAAGCAATCTGGAATATGATGGAATTGTACTTTATTGTAAAATTCTACATGATTTTGGGACACTACCACTTTATAAGAGCCGAACCTTACATTGTTGGAGTATAAGAGGTACCAACCTTTTTGCCTATGAAAAATTACATACTTTGAACCATTTATTTATATAAAACTTCTATAAAACTATAAAAAATACCATCAATTGTGTGCAGTCATCTGACAACAAGGCTTTTTAAAATAGTGCATTGGTTCCTAGCTATTGCATTTCTCTCTTCTCTGGGGACTCCTTTTGGACGACATTTTCTAATTGAAGCAAAGGGATGCACCTGTATGGTACTGGTGCAAGATTGGAGTGCTCTGCTATACAGGAGATTCAAAACAAGGTTTGAAGCGTTAACAACCAGAACAGGAAGAAGCGATACATTATCAAGAAAGCATGATGATATACTATCACTCACAATCTAATATCATGAAGAATATCAGCAACACATAACCTGTTTGCTGGCTCTGCTATTTTTCTGCATACATAAGGACTTTACGATAAAATTCTGAGATAGCAATCAAGGGGTAACAAAATCCCTATCAAACTCGATCTAACACGGCATCTACAGTTAATAGGTTGTATTAGTTTTAATTAAATTAATTAACAACAATGCATGCAATGGAAACAAGCAGATTCACACCTATCATCTAATTATACAACAGCACGAATCACATTAGCAGTGGAACAGTATGCCAAAGCCCTAGTTTGCTGATTCTCTCCCGTTTGTTATTGTAGTCCAGTCTGCATGACGGAGATAAGAACTCTTATCAGAGTTGGCAATCTTTATCTGCATGGAGATCAGGCCCCAGGGCTTATCAAAAGTTCACATCGAGCTAAAAGCAGAACAAAGGCAAACACAGGCAACAAACACTGAGCAGCTGCAGCTTGACTTTCTCATGTTTCTCAAATTATACATTGAAACTTTTAGATTATTATATTAACTTCTAGCAAGTGTTTCGATATAACTAGAGGGCAGTGAGCAAATCCAACCCCGGAACGCCAGGCCCCATTTTTCTCTTATAGTGGAATATAAATTAATATAACACTACACGTTTTATCTCTTTTTTCGTCAAATCTGCAAGTAAATCCATCTTCTGTTCTATCTGTAATTCGCACAAGAACAAAGCGAGACACGTTAAAAAAAAAAAAAAAGCGACATTATCTTTTCACACATAACAAACAGAAGGAAACGCGACCTGTTTGGACCAGAGTTCACGCAAACTAATTCCACTCTCCAGCTGAAAATGGGAGAAATTGTAACGCAAAAGATTGCTCGTCTCTTTCTTTCTGTTCACCCTCTAGTCTAGGTTGCTAGGACAGACTGTCTATCTGTATTGAAAATCTTGAAGCTTCGCAGTATTGAAGCTCATATATTATCAACACTATAAATCTAACAGAAGACGGGGAGGCATGTAGCATCTAGCTGCTGTTCTCAAATCTGGCAATTTTTTATGTTATCTGAATTGCCATCCAATTCCACTTTTATCATCTTCCTTATTATTTTTTGTTCAATTCGTGGAGGTATCACAAGCCAGTCCCATAACAAAAATGGCAGCTATATGCAATTTAAATTCACATTCCATTTTTATCTTTTGCATCTGCCATCAGCGTCCCATTATCTAGTTTCGCATTTAACCGTCAGAATTATTTTTGAACTCGAAACAGGAAGCTTTGGGTTTTAGCTTTTAACAAACAGTGTCATTATTAGATTGGGTGCTAATTATCAACAGCCACGATCTCTCAGCTGATAAGAGGAGGACAGAGCAGTGAACAAAATATGTTTAGCGTCTGACAAAAGTAAAGCTAGTCTGTATGACTCATGTGTTAATCAAAATGGAAAATAATCATGCAGGGAACATTCAGTAGCGTCTTATTCAAATTCCATTGCTGTAGCATTAATAGCTTGGCCATTGAAGTCGTAAATCAAAACATTGTACAACCCTACAGAAACGTTTTGACAATTAAACACATTTTAAAGACTGTCAAAACTTGTGATTGCATTTATTTATTTTTTTGTTGTTGTTTTTAGTAACCCTTAAATTTAGCAAAACTGAGTGTTTTGTAGTTGTTACATATACAAACACGAGATGGTTTGAAAATGAGCATGGACTAATAATAATAATAATAATAAGCTGACGTGTTTGATCCGTTTCTCATTCAGAGAAAAGGGTTGTTAACTTTCAAAAAGACGGAACTTTTTACCTACAGTAATATTTGGGAAGACCACATATACCCTACGGGTTTTCTCCAGCTGCCAAGCTGTACAAAGATTTGTTTTTTAAATTAATGACAGCCACGATCAAACGTTATGAACTCACTGCAGTCCCATGCTATAAAAACGACACTTCAGAAAAGGCTTGTCAATATTTATTATGGTACAGCCCACCCCGCCCCAGTCAAACCCAACCTCCGAAATGCTGCGACTACTTATCAAGCCCGAACATCTTTTGAAACGGGAACTGAAACGCGACAGAGCGGTAGCGAAGCATTTAGCACTATTTTTTTTTAAGGCAAATTACATTTTATTTTTTAAATTGCATTAAGTGTGAGATCACGCTCCTGTGACAAAAACTTAACAACTTAACAAGAAGGAGCGCACAGACCAAGCCAAGTGTTCAAATTTTAAATAAATAAATAAATAAATACATAAGCCGAGCGCTTCAAAGCACTATAGCGAGGTAAAGAAATAGATGAAAAAGATCCAATTGTTTGTAACCGTTATCAGCGAGGGAGATCTGTTTCCCGTTTAATCAGAAGGCCCAATCTCGCTTGAAACAGCGCTGCAGGGGCAGATAGGACGCAACTCTAGCCTGGGAACAGCCTGCCACAGACAGAAAACAAATAAAAAACGATCCCATTTAAATCTCTATCGGCCATGTGATCAGATCGGCCTTATCTGTTTTTCACATCAGTCTTTTCAGAGAACAGAGAGGCTTCCAAACCAGAGTTTAACAGGAAACTGGAGCCTGCATTTCAACTGTGCTGTTCACTGTGGTGGGGAGAATACTGAGAAAAATGAACGAATACACTACACAGACATATATATGAGTTACCGTAATGTTGAATATTGTAAGGCTTAAAAAATAATAAAAATTCAGACCAGACTATCAACATTTTTAATCTTTAATCTTGAATATATTAGAAGCCGGCTGACAGCTGTTTTAATAACTGCTTTGGATCGACACAGACAGGGAAAGAAGCTCCCTTGTGTTTTGTAAACGTATTCAATATAGCGGGGTTTGCTTTCCGAGTATTGTGTATACATTGTAACCCTGCAAAAAACAAAACAAAACAAAAAAAAAAAAACACGCGAAATCAAATGAAACAGTTCATTTTGCACATTCTGCACTTTAAAGGAGTTTCCAAACAACCTCATTTAATTGACAGTTTGGCACAATATTCACGGTGTATACTTCGTGCCTTTCAGTGTCTGTCACACCTTGTTTTAACATATTTTCATTGGTTCTGACAGCCCTAGGTCGTGCTGAGAGCGCTCACTTAGCCATGACGACACTATTCTGGTTGTTTGTTTATGCTATTAACAATTAAGTAGCAAGATAACTCACAAGCCACACTAATGCACATTCAAAGTCATGCTGTTACTATGATGGCACTAAGCCTCGATGTAGTTTGAAAGTATAAGCCACGTTCCCCGTGTCATGCTTAAATAAAACAGGAACCGAGCTTTGCTTTTTAATACAGTAACAACCCCGTTAATTACTAAGACACACTATATTAAAAACATCTTTCAGAAGACCCACCGCCGTGGCAACAACACTACTTAAAGATAGTTTACTTACGTTTGATCTGTCGCGGCTTACTCTGTTTTCTCCTGGACATTGCTTCTAGGGTATTTCCTTTCTGTTTCGGTGGATGTATATTTTGGTGTGCTTACTTTAACTATAATACAGTACTGTTCAGTCGTGATATATCCTCATGTCTCGTCTTCGCTCCTGCTTAACAGTACCTGGGTGTTTGTAAGTTTCTCATAGGATATGGGTTTTTTTTTTTGTTTTGTTTTGTTTTTTTTGTTTTTTTAGATTTCAGCCTGAGTGTTGGAATCCCAGGCTTCTCTCACTAAAATACTATTTCAGACTCCTGTATCTTGCTACTGACAGGGAATCGGAGACGTACCCACCGTTGTATTTTGATGTTGCCCCGATCCACACCCACACAGTACTACAGCGCGCAGTACTGAATGGAGACCGAAAGCTCCTGCACTGAAATTGATACAGTGTGATATTGGCACACCCCTCTCTCCCTGCTTGTGACGTCACGCAGCACGCCGTGTGTATACGGTACTTTGCAGAGCGCTTTCACAAACCGACATCATTGCTCCGCCCTCGGGCGCTGAAAACATGAAACGAAGACTTAAAACAACACTAACACTGTGTAGCCCCGAAGGAAAACCTTTGTTAATAAACCAATACAGTGATTGAAAGCAATTAGTTGGCAATCAATGCAACTCCTTTTGAAATGCACTGCAAAACAATAACATACGGTAATTGAGAGCTTTTTTGGGATACTGTACTGCACAACTACGCAGCTTATACAGCTATTCCAAATCTCCGCAACAATAGTGTTATGCAAAATGTTAAAAACTACTATATATATATATATATATATATATATATATATATATATATATATATATAGACTATAGACTATATAGATATATATATGATATAGACAGACACACACACAAAATCACCCACCATTCTCGAGCAATTCCAAACGTGATCTGATTGTTTCTAAGCGTGATGCGCCGTTCTGTTCGGCAATACTGAAAACTTCGCGGTCTGCAGTTTCAAGTCAGGTGCAATCAGTCACCATTCCACATGCTTCAAGGCATTGTGGGGCTGAAGCACCGATGTACCATATATGAATTGTCCCAGTGCTCTTACACATACCTCCGTTTTTTAAATGAAACTTAAATTAGTCACCTTTAACAAAAAATATATAGCAAAGTAGCAAACAATTTACATAAGAGCAAAAAAGTGACAATAGACAAGTTCATTTCTGCAAGTACTGCAGTTCCATTAAAAGAGAAACAACTTCCACTGAAAATATTTCATATTTGGATGTCACTTGTAGGCAAAATTACCACCTTTTAGACTCTTGCTGTGATTTTAGGAATTTATTGAAAGGTGAGGAACCATGATGGCAGGCAGATGCGCACCCTCTCACAGCGCTGTAAGAGTGAGGAGAGCACCCCCAAGCAGACTGCCAATTGTGCTGAATTGTGTGGCAGTGATGTGGACTACCAACCTTACTTGTGACATCAGCCTCCAGAGGTCAAACTAAAATAAAGAAGTTAGACAAAACAAATAACTCAACTGTGATCTTGTGATCTTGACGTAACCACATTTAAATATACAGATAACAGGCACTGTTGAATAAGACAACATGTGCAGTGTATGGGACCCAGTTTATACCAAGGGGAAAAAATGCTCAAAACAACACAGCTAGGCCCAAATAAGGTATTTCTCATACTGGGTGCACTTCACTGGTGTATATCAAATTCAGGATTTTGCCCCAGTATTTATTAAAGATTCATCACAGTAAGTTTTTGCATGTAACTCTCCTGTGCTTGTATATTGGATTAGCATTTTTTTGCCAGTATCTGTATTTTTCACCCTTTAACAATTGTTGTTTCCTGTACTTTTTACGAAGATGAAAGCTTTGATTAAAAAACAATAATAATAATTCAAATCCAACAAAAAAAAAAGTCTTCCAGTTCCAAATAGATGCTGGAAAAAAAAAAAAAAAACTGTTAAAGATGGTTAGGCAGACATAATATATTTTCTACTTAAAATGACAATGGAAATAAATAAATAACAGTAAGATGTAAATATATTTTTTTGTATTATAAGTCGTAGTAGTAGTCGTTGTTGTAGAATAATAATAATAATAATATAATAATAATAATAATAATAATAATAATAATTTTCCTGGACAGGAAAACGCACTACAATAATATATCACAAATGTCATGTAATGTAATATATTATTTATTTATTAGAGATCTAGCCAAACCAAAGTTCTTAAAGCCCTGCCTGCAATAATGTTAAACTGTTTCAGACCACATTCTCTAATTGCAATTCTGAGTTATTACTTTACATAAGCAAACACAATGGTGGGTTTTATAAGCACACAAGAGAGAATTGTGGGAGTAGTTACTGTAAGTTTTATTTTTACTGAAACTCACTGTAAAACACTAAGCACAGAGCATCTCCTGACCCCCAGTTAAGTCAAAAGAGGGGGGAAAAAGTGTTATCTTGTTGGCACCTATTCAGCAATACTGCGCTTTGTTTTCATCAGACTTCTTCTTTTACTTGCAATGATTAACGCAGGCATCATGACAGCATTTATCAAAACATGATAGTCTACTCAGCAATCAATTAATAGTGAACACGTTGCTATAGTCTTTTTATCTCAGTACCCTTTCAGTTGTTCAGATAGATATGTTTGCAAGGATTGGTCAGACTCTTATCCTTATAAGGACTCAGATAAAGAGTTTTTTGCAATAGATTGCTGTTGATAAGTGGAACACCATGGCTTCTAAAAAGAACACACCTTTCTGGACATTCTAGTTATAAGGAAACAAACAAATAACTGCACATCTGTGTGTGTGATATACATTTTGTAAAAATGGAACTGCTTGTACATTTCAAATGTGAACTGTTGTTCCTGTTATTCATTACTGGTATTACTATTGTTTTTTAGTTATGGTGCTGCTATCCCACTTAAAAAAAATACCAGATAACAAAAACAGACAACCACTATGATAAAGATTCTGTAACTGATGGTGTTTGATGACATTTTAAAAAGTGTTACTTAAAAAAAGCCCCTTTTTCTGTTAATCAGTGACTCTTATTACAATTATTAAGATATTATATTTCTGATTATGAGTTCACTTCCGGTCATAGACATCACCTAGTGCATCAGTGTATTGCCAGCAAAACAAAATGAAATGTCATCAGGAGTATCAGATCATGAGATAATGCAGGCTTCATCTAATCCAGCCTATGTTACATTAATGTTACTTTAAACCATTGTGTGTGTGTGTGCATGTGTGTGTGTGTGTGTATATATATATAAAATAGACACCAGTGTCTATTTTACTGCTTTAAACTTAATTCTGCCACACTAGTTGGCCAATAAATCCACCCTGGCTGCAGGAAAACAAAGATTATGTTAGGGTCTTGATTTCCATATCCATAGTAGTAGTCGTAGTGGCAGTAGCAGTAGTTTCTTGTTGCAAACTCCAACAATCAGATTAGATATGGGTAGCAGATTATTTGAACTCACCTCGCTTTCTTCTCACTGTTGCACCTACATTTGCTGCCACAGTCCAGCTTTGATCTAACCCTGAATAACAAATATAATACTAGTAACAGTAATGTAGTAAGGATTAAATCAGTGTTTTATAGCTTCATCTTTAGTTCAGAGAAAGGTCACTACTGTAAAAGGAAATGTATCTATTTTTCAAACATTATATCATAAAATGCCTTGATGTGAAACATATATATATATAACTACAAAATTACAAATGACTCAACAGAGTATGGAAAGATGCATGCTGGGAATAACAAGGAGAGACAGGAAAAGGAAAGAATGGATAAGAATGCAAACAAAAGTATGCAATGTTATTATAAGAGTGAAAAAACTGAAATGGCAGTGGACATAGACATGCAGCAAGAAGAACAGACCATCGCTGGACCAAAGAGATACTAGACTGGATCCCAAGAGCTATAAAGCGACCAAGAAGAAGACCCTCCA
The DNA here is from genome assembly GCF_017654505.1 of Polyodon spathula. Taxonomy (NCBI): domain Eukaryota; kingdom Metazoa; phylum Chordata; class Actinopteri; order Acipenseriformes; family Polyodontidae; genus Polyodon; species Polyodon spathula. Next base: position 31,233,420 of record NC_054546.1, read on the forward strand.
GCAAGACGGCAAGATGAAATTAGGAAACACGCTGGAGCAACATGGATGAGGAACGCAGCAGACAGGGTTTAGTGGAGTAATCTTGGGGAGGCCTTCATCCAGTAGATTGAAAGAGGTTGAAGATGATGATGATGATGATATATATATATATATATATATATATATATATATATATATATATATATATATATATATATATATATATATATATAATACATACTATTATATATATTTTATATATATATATATATATATATATATATATATATATATATATATATATATATATATATATTAATTATCTTTCAATAATTGGTGGAACTTTTTACTAGCATGAAGGAAAGAAAATGGGACACAGCCACCCAGTGGTGTTTATCTGGTACTGCAACAGAGCCCGCAGGTTAGACCTGTATTACCTAAAGGCAGTGCTTTCTTTAGACACCATGAAACCATTAACAATGCTACAATGACATAATATCCTTGGGGTTCAAACCGCTAGTCTTTAACTTTAAATCACAATTTGCAATATAAAACTAAAACGGCAGCCACACATACAGCATACTGCAGCACCACATAAATTCAAGGCTATTAACAACAAGTTTGTAAAATGTATTAACAAGTATAAACATATTATAAACTTCAGAACTTTCTTCTGCTTCACTGTCAGGTAGTTTGATAATAAGCTTTTTATTCCATTGATAAAAGCACATTTGTCATTCTGAAAGGACGGGGAAGGAAAAGCACCAAACCAAACCAATGAAGAGTTACACATAGGCAGATCACAGTGATGTATATTACAGGGCAAACTTTCACTTTTTCCTCCTGATGTCTCCAACAACTGTAATTAAATAGGCAAACAGTAAACGGGTTGCTTATCAGCGCAATAAAATCCTCATTATGCATCTACTGCTCATGCTCTCAATATTGTACATTTTGCTAAATCTGTATTTTAATGTCATTTTATTTTGATTTGTGTATGTCCTCAACCTTGTGAGAAATAAACAAGTATGCCAGTTGCCAAAAACCATTGTGAAGCATTGTGTTTGAGAGTGGGAATGAGACACTGATGAAAAACTCTGGGTATGGATCCTGTTGGATGGCTGTAGTGCTGTGTAATAATTACAAGGTTGTGCTCTCGCCTTTCAAGCAATAGCTAGCATACCATCTCCAGATTTGTAACATTGTTTGGCCCTCTTTTATAACTTGTAATGATCTGGCATCTCTCTTTGGCAATCTATTTGACACCTGCTGTGAAAGAAGATGAGGTGCCTCGCTTCCATTTGATCTATGGCAGAGCAGGCCTTTGGGATTCTGGAAACACATTGTTAGATGTCTTGATCAAGTCAGTGGAATTCTTCAGCGTGATCAGTCAATGGCATGTGACTTGCTGCAGTATACTGTGTTTGGGCACTAACACCCAACACAGGGGTTGCTATCACTTAACAAACTACAAGATCAGTTACGTAGCAAGATAGCCCAGCTGGAGCTTATTAAAGCAGTTTTGAACTGCTAATCAGCATGTATAAAGACATATGAAGACTTTTTCGACTGCCTCATTTATACTGCTTGCAACTAAAGCCAAGCCCCTGAATGAGACAAGCTGTGAGTTTTATTCCAGTTTGGTATACTGGCAGATAACATTGCCGTTTATTATGTACGCCATGGCAAAGGGCAGCACAGCAAAATTCTGAAACGTGTACAATTTCCAATGATTTAATGTGCACTGTATTAATACAAGTTCTACATCTTTACCATTAGGAATAATAACAAGAAAACAAAACATAAAACAGTTCAGCCTGTTTAACTAGTCGAAATCCCTTTACAGCAGCCTGGAGCCCTGCTTCTGGTTTAAAGTGTTCACTGGTTTGTTTACGGTGTTCATAACTTTGATGTTGCACTGAAAATTATCTATAAAATCGTCACCTCGACCAACACATTTTTTATTTTATTTTACTGCTTTGGTGTGTACCAATACTGAAATTTAATATCATACACATATAAGATAATTGATTAATTGACTGTTCACAAGATTCATTAATACAAACATATCGTAAAGTGTAGAATGTAAAGTGTAAGTTGCTTAGGCCCTACAAAATCCATCCAGCAGCAGCCTTTTGCAGGCTGTATTTGTAATTTGTTCTTTAGGATAAGTACTAATGTTAAGTATCTATTCTGTGCTGTCATGCCAGTCTGTTTTAATGGCTGTTCTCCTAGTTTAATACATAATGAAAACATGCAGAAGAAGAGGCAAAAGCTTTGGCAGTGTCTGCTCTACCTGATGACAAAGCAGGCTCATTTTCAGTCAGTAGAGATTCCAGCATACACTCTGTGTAAGCATTTCCAGAAACCTACAGTTACACCACACAGTAAAACCCCACTCTGCGTTAGATATTCTGGCACAGGGGACAATGGTGAGCGTTTTAATACTTATTTTCAACATTTACGTGCCAGAAAGTGTTTCCTGGGAGGATTACGTTATTTATTTATGCTCTGTGACAGAGAGAGAATGAATCATGATTATAAATCTTCTTCCCGACCTTTGAGGTTGCTGTGCAAAGGGAACAGCGCCCCAGACTGGATGGTCAGACAATTTATTCCAGGGAAAGGTGTAAGTCGGCCATCTAGATGGGGAGCGGTGCCATGGTACACCAAGTCACCGCCCCAGAAGGGAAGCAATGTGGCAACCGCGGATTGGAGGAGAAATGGTTGCACTCGCTAACCAAGGGGGCGTGACTGATAGTATAAAAGGGGACATGGCTAAGCGATCTGTTCAGTGTGTACCTAAAAGGACCGAGTATAAAGTTGCCATCAGCGTTCAGTGTTTGTTTTGTTGAATTCTAATTGTACTTGTTTGTTATTATTAGATGGCTAACACGTACTGGGAGCTGTTGCTTGTAAGGCCAGCACCAACCCGGACAACACTTCACCATTGTACACGGATAAATAGTATTTTATAACTTGCACGTAAACCACTCACACTGGACTTGTGATCATGTATGTCTTTATAAAAATAAAAATCTGTTTGGATCGTGAACATTTTGTCTGTCTTTTGTTTCATAATCACCTACACCTACGCATTGCATGCCACTTGCTCCAGTGAGTCTTTATTATTATTTTGGTGTATATTTATACCCACAGCTGCAAATGGGCTTAATGGTCTTTCACTCAAGGTGTGAGGCTGGGAGCAAACCGACGACACTGCACACCTCAAGTGGTCGTCTTAATGCTTGTCTGCATTCGTGGTTATAGAGCTTTTAAACTCATCTCATCAACAGGGGATAGCATTCACATTTTCAGTACATCACACAACACTGCCCATTACATCTGTCAAATATCAACTGTCTTTTAAAAAAATAATTAGTAGGGTTCTGTACAAAATGATTGCTGTATGGCTGAATAAATATTGGTTTATTTATATCAGATTTTCGCGTAGAATACAGTACTGTACCATATAGTAGACCAAGGTTCTTCCCTTCCCTATGGTGGATTAAATTGACTCAAGCATGGAATGGATCACTTAAACTGTCAGCTGCAATGCAAGGTTTAAAACAATGCCTTTTCCAAATATTTTCAAAGCCATTCCTCCAGCCTTTAATAGTGTTTTTTAAGTAGAACTAAGCAATATAATTAAGGTCTCTTAAGGACAATGTTTTTTTTTACTGTTTTTTAAGAAAATGACAAATTGAAACATGTCTATCAGACAACTACAGTAGATCTGTGTTCTTAAAAGAAACATAGCTGTTTGCTTTGTTACATTAACACTTCATTTTTCCTTTGAATAATAAATAAATACTAAAAGCATTAAAACCACTGGTACTAAAAACAGCACTGCACTTTTGCAATAGCATTTCATTTTGATTGTTTTCAGATTATCATGATATTTATGCCAAAAGCTATTGTGAATCTATGAAGGATAGAATGTGCAAGTTATTCCCCTTTGTGTGCTTTGCAGTGACACAACACAAATCATTTCAACCCCATGTTGCTTGTGTGACTCCAAGGTCCTCTGTCGCTTCATTTTAAAACTGTTTGGAATCGGGCGACTTTGGCATGAATCAAGTCAAGTACAAGGTTGTCCTGGAAGAAAACTTGCTAAGTTAAAACATTAGTATTGTGTTGTTTAAAAATGAATCTGAACTTATTTTCTTTGCATTATTCGAAGTCTGACAACACTGCATCTTTTTTGTTATTTTGACCAGTTGTCATTTTCTGCAAATAAATGCTCTAAATGACAATATTTTTATTTGGAATTTGGGAGAAATGTTGTCAGTATTTTATAGAATAAAATAAAAATGTTCATTTTACCCAAAAATAGTAAAACCAGAGAAACTGATAATTTTGCAGTGATCTCTTAATTTTTTCCAGAGCTGTTTCACGTACTTCAGTGGTTTATTATTTCCTACCACAAGCTATACCTGTTGACAGCATACAGATCCCAAGACTAAAGTTTTACAAAAATTAAGAAATAAATTGGAAAATGAAAGTGATAGAACTATGTTTTCCGTAAGATTCTTCCCTCGCCCCTGACACTTAATTATTTTCTGCCGGCTTTATCTCCCTTTTGCAATGCTTGGCAGGATGATAAAAAAAAATAAATAAAAAAAAATAACATAAGCATTTAAAGCTTCAATAAACAAAAGACGGCTCAGAAAATAATTCTATCAATTAATCCTGTAGTCTTATTTAGAACCTACATTGACACAGAATCCAACACGTGGCTGCTATCTCTCACTGACAATGTTCTGTGCAATCTTCTATAGTTCACAATCAAGGGGAACTTACAAGGTTTAAAGAGACAGCACTGGAATCTTCATTTGCTGAGGGTTCTGTTTGGGGTCAAGTCCTGCAATTACTGTGTTATTAATTTTAGCTAATTCTTCAATGCCCATTTAATTGCTAACTTAAATGGGTGTGTATATATTATATATATATATATATATATATATATATATATATATATATATATATATATATATATATATATAAATCCACCTATACTGTAGTTCTCATATGATATCTCAAACTCGTTTTTTCATTCTAAAACTGGTATTACACCAGGTAAAAGAAGGTTCCGAGTCATCTTGCCTTGCCTTCCAGGAAATCTGTTACACTTCCACTTCTTATGTCATTTCAGGGACAAGCATCTTACTGTAGCTGCAAAGCAAGTCAGTCCTTAGGGGAAGCAACTGATTGGTTAGTTATGATAGGAAAGTTGTGGGGACAATTTTACTCTTCAGATGAAATAAGATTCAATATGGTTTTAGCACATTTGTAAATATTCAAATGCACCTGCCGTTATTTTTTTTTTAATAGAAAATAATTCACGTTGTGGATCTGCATTTTCTTCATGCCATGAAAATTGTTTTAAAGATTGCTTTAATCAGCCTATACCCTACCAAGATAAGCCATAGTTGGAATTTTTAGAGCAATTTACAGCACATCCTGGGATTACCCCTAGCAATCCCAGAGGGTTCACTTTGTGCTGTAAAATTCTCTAATAAATAGCAAATGTAACATATTCAGCCCCATGTAGTGTATTTAATTGATCTAGACCGTGGCAGATCTAAGTACTTTTTAGTCTTTATAGTTTATTTTCCATTGAACACATTTTCAGATTTATAACTGGTGTTAAAGATGAGTGCTAGCCAATACTTTAAAATCAATTAATTTTTATAGATGTATTTTATTAGCACTAACAACATTGTATTTATTATTTGGTAAGATCAAAACATAATGCTGTTCTCACACTTTCTGTAATTAGACCTATTTCATATTTTCCTTTTACTCTTAAATGACATTTAAGTATTTAAATATTTCATGTGCCTTCAACTGGGATACCTCACTTCTCTGAAGGGTCATTTTCAATGCAATTTTAATAGGGAAAGTGGAAAGTCCATGCCATGCCTCTGTACAGTGCTGGATATCTTGCTTAACACTGCCTTATTGATGTATCAATCAGTAAATAAGTTGAATGCATGGATTGGAATAGAAAATGTGACAGTTGTATTACCTGCTGCTGAAATAAATAAAGCTAGTTCGATCCTCTGTGTTTTTCAAAAATCATGTGGTGGGGTATAGGAGTTACTTTTTCCATATACAGATTTTCATTCACATTTATATAACTTTTTTTCCATATACAGATATTCATTTAACAATATTCAAAGGTGAAACAACAATATTTGTTCCCAGCACTACTTAAGAACATAAGAACATAAGAAAGTTTACAAACGAGAGGAGGCCATTCGGCCCATCTTGCTCGTTTGGTTGTTAGTAGCTTATTGATCCCAAAATCTCATCAAGCAGCTTAACTTAAAAGGGCCAGACAACTGATTAACAAAACACTTAAACAAATAAAGTTGTAGCTTTTTTTTAATAACCAACTTTTAAAGAGGCACTTTGTAGCACACTTACAACATAAAAACTTACTTGCAAGTATCCTGTTTTTTTTTTTTTTTTTGCACAATATTAAAATAAAATTTCTGACATATGCATTGCACCCAAAGTAAAATTACCTACATTATCATACAATATAAGATACATATGATACAATAAAGCACCTTTTAAATGATAATAACCCACCTTTTAAATCTAAAAATAATAATACAAAGTTGCAGGACAGACACAAAAGTACTATGATCATTTGTATCAGAACATCAGTGCACTGATTCGCCTCCATGATTAGGGAGTTATTTTTCATAAACATCAGTAATGTGAAATGTCCTGGTTTGCACCTGAGTTTATATTCTAAGAAGGTTTTTTGTTCCCTACCTACAAATTAACACTTTGTCATTAAGCAATAAACAATTTTTTTTTTTTTTTTTTTTTTTTTTTTTTTTTTTAAAGCTACAGAATACCAGCGTAATTGTAAGGTAACTCCTAATGATTAACTGTTTCCTTTGATCAAGGAAGTCTGTATTCACATTAGAAAAATAGCACCAGTTATTGTATATACTAAGCTAATGCATGTTACCTTATTACAGTAACATAACAGACTAAACATTTAAGAGCTATCTGAACACTATGAGACGGTGTGGTGAAGTGAGGGTTTCTGTTGATGTAGATCCACAGCTACAAATACAAAAATAACCGTGTAAACCCTACACTATGAAACAGACATGCATTCCGAATGCAGCTCCTCTTCAAGTATTTTCTTTTGTTCAGATATTAAATGGACACAGTTTTAAGGGGAGCTGACACAGTTAAGTAGCATGTAACCTCAGTACTTCAAAAATAAAAATACATTTCTCTTGACGTCCTAGTCTGGGCAAAAGCGATTACATTTTCAGTTTATAAAACTCACTCTCGACATCAAAGTCCTCACATTTGCATGATAAAACAGGTGATTTAAAGAAGAAGATTAGTAGACATAAAGCTAAACTATTTCACAGAGGCAGTCATGCAATCTCATTTAAGCAAGACGGAAATAATTTGGCAGTCAAAAGCTTTAATGTTTTTGTGAATCTGTTGAAGACAGTTTTCAGCATCCCCACAAGTCAGATTTATTAAATTACTCTGAGGTGTCTTTCCTTAAAGGGATCTTAAAGCTGGTTAATTTCTGCCCAAACAATTGGCTGAGCAGATGATTCTGGGATTCGGCTGTCCTGTAGCTGTGAGGCTCAGGAGACTTCACCCCAGGGACAGTCCTGTGCTTATTTAAGGAACTATACACAAATGGACTTGGTCCTTTTGACAGAGAGGAATGCAAAGGTTTTCCGAAGATGCCTTTCTTGCTTTTGAAATCCCAGTTTGATTGGCGCATATCAACTTTCTTTGGGGGATAGCTGTCAAAAGAGTTCTTCTTTGGCTGTATGTTATTAATCCCACCGATTTTTGGTTTCACATGTAATTTGTTGCTTGTCATATCATCTCTGGCTGATGAAAGCACAGGGGGATCATTAACAATGTCTGTTTTCCTAGAGCTCCCAGTGCTTTCATTTTTTAAAGGGCTTTGCACTCTAAGTTTTTTCTTTTTCACGTCAGAATCCATGTGTTCTCTGGTGGTAGTGGACAGTTTTGAACCCAGAGATGTCTTGTATTCTTTTCTTTTTTTCTGATGAAGTTTTGGAGAAGACTGTAGAGATTCCTTTTCTTCTCCTTTCCCCACAATAGCAGCTATGTGCTTTATGCCATTCAATCCGGTCTCATCAGATCCACTAAATTCTGTGGAATGCTTCTGAATGACTTCTGCAGGTTTGGTACAGTCAAAGCTTTGTTTGGTGTTGTCACTCAATTTTAAAGATGCCTTCTCCTTGGCTTGGCAGAAATTTTGATTATCACTGGTCTTTGAATCTTTTTTTTCACTTTCACTTTTTTGCTGTGCCCCTATCAACAGTGTCTGTAGTTCCCCAATTTGTTTGGCATTGGCTTCGGAAGCTTTCAATATATCTTCTGCAATACACTGGGAAGTACCATCTTGCTTGATAACATTCAGTGCCTTTGAACTTTCATCCAAAACCAGTGACTCACTTTGAAGCTCTATGGTTTCTGATACAGATTTGATGGATTCAGACCATTCTGTTTCTTCCTTTGATGATTCATTATAGTGGGAATCATTAGCAGAAGGCTGTGTCTTTTCAACAGTCTCTTTAGGATTTCTCAACTCACTGCTGCCACACCCCACTTGACATCTTTTGCTGCTGACAATATCATCAACATTTGACTGTGACTGTGTGTGCTGTTCATAATGAACATCATCAACATATTTTTGGGAGGTGCTCAGGCAAGGTGCAGACTGGATGTCTACTTCTTCAGTACAAAGTTCAGGTGAAGGAGGGTCACCAGTCTGAGCATTGGAAACAGAAGGGAGAAGACAAGGTGCTTCAGGGACAGTATTAAACTGGGATTTTTCCATCTCGGCCAAATATTCTGAAAGGTCATCTACGTTGTCTTCTGTTTTTATAGTCATGTCCTGAAGATCAGGGGGGTTATCAATGGCCACTGAGAAGAAATCTGAAGTCACGGGCAGTGGCTCTTTTGAAATATGGGGTTTGATGCTGTGGTTAAAATGAAGCGATGCAACACTTGCAATGCCACCGTCCGAACTGGTCTCAATCAAACTATCAGGTGAAATCTTTCTTTTTTTACGTGGGGGAATACAACCTATAGTATCAGCAATAGTGGCCTGCAACTCAAAACCCACACCTTTGAAGGGTTTGCATGGCCTCATGACTCCTCGAAATTTAAACGTCTTGCTCCCTTCTGCAAGATGCTTCTCCATATGTCGGTCGTATTGTTCTTTTTTTGAAAATGTGTAATTGCAAGTGCTACAAATAAATGATTTTTTAATAACATGCATGACATCGGCACACAGCTCACATGCATACAGTGTTGTGTGTTTTATCTCGGGTTCTTCTGTATCTTGGTGCTCTTCTTTTACATGGGTTTTGAGTTCCTGCAGGTCCTGATAAAAGATCGGGCACTTGTGACACAAGTACATTTTTTTTAAACTGTGAACAACTAAGTGACGCTGAAGTTTAAATGGTTTGGGGAATTGCTTTCCACAGTGGTGGCAGTCTCTGGAAGGATCTTTGCAATTTGGGTGCATAGTGACGTTTTTCTGAACGTGTTCGGATTTCTGCATGGCCACCGTTGATGTGTTTGTGCTGAGCTTTCCAACAAAGCTAGGGTTCAATTTGCTCTTAACACATGCATCATTTTCCTCTTTGATCTTCAGATCTAGCTCAACGTTTTCTTTTACAGCCGTTGTGTCTTTATTTGAAGGTGACTTTGTGCTAGCCTCATTGTTCTTTGACTTGCTTGGTCTTCGCTGCATGATGGAACTCAAGAAGTGTTTAACTGCTGTTTGCTCCATGAAACAACCAGGCATGCCCAGCACAGACTGTTGAGCTTGTCCTTTTCTTGCAAATTGAATGGCATGCTCTCTCAAATGTTCATTGTACATCCAGACGTTAGAGATCTCCTTCAGACACATCCCACAAGTCCATATACCAGCCTTGTTTTTGGCATGCTTCTCTTTCAAGTGATCTCGCAGTTGCTCTCTGGAGCTGAACTTGCGCTGGACACACATGTAGCAAGTTGGTGGAGGGGAAGGGTTGTGGGAGGGTTTATGAAAATTAAGTTCCCAAAGTGTCTGAAACCACTTGAAGCACACCTTACATTTGTATTGCCTGTCTTTTGATTTCTTGCTGATATCACACCGATTCTTTAGTTTCATTTCCTCCAATCTTCGACTGGCCTTCATATTTAGGCTGACCGTGTCATTGTTGCTGATACTGGCATATGCAGGTGTGTCTCTAGTGGAGTCAAAGAAATGGATGGCGGGAAGTTGAAATTTTGTGTTTAAATTCTGGATATCTATAGTATGAAGCTGAGAAGGATTATCAGGATTCCTGACCACACTGACAAGAGAATCCAAAGGGTCTGAGGAGTCTTGATTGCAGGGTATGGCTAGATCATCACTTTTGAAATCCTTAGAGGATTCTAGTGAGGGGAGAGTGTCTGCTGAAATATCTGTCACTGGATCTTTGGCGCCAGCCCACATCACTGCGGGTAATGCAGGCTTATTCTCTGCTTGATTATTCGGGCAAAGAAATTCCATGATGCTGTGACTGTCATTCAGGCATTCACTTTCACGGTCTGTCTCCCCTTCTGATGTGAGAGTTGCATTCTCAAAGTTGGAAACAACTTTGTCAATTCTTAAAGTGCTTTTATGACACATTTCCAGCATCAAGGTGTCATTGGTCGATATTGTCTCATATTTGCAATGGTCATTTCTTTTGCTAACAAAATTGTTGTTCACAAAGTTGTCAGCATCCTGTTTGTTATCAGGGGGTGTAAGTCTGACCGAAATGTGTTCGTTAATGAATAGCTCTGGGGTTGGTTTCTGCTTTTTATTTCGTTTACTGTAGACTCTCGTGCATTTCTTCCGGATCATCTGGTCATCCCGAGGAAACAGCTGTGAAAATGTGTTTTCGTCATCAAATAGTGATTGCAAGTCTGACTGGGGCTTGCTGACACTTGAGGAGAGTGCTTTGTAAGGATCTGGCGGTTTGCCCACCCATTCTGTGGATTCAGGAATGCAGGAACTCTTTGTATAGTTCTCCTCCACTGAGTCTCCTAGTATTTCAGTGTGCAATACTTCAGGGATAATTGCTTTCTTTTCACACATCCCTTTCATGTTTCTTTCATCTTCCCCTTCGTACACAAAACTCATTCTGTTTTCTTCAGTTCCCTTCTCTGCCACATCTTCCAGTTCCACACCTTTTATATGTGGTTTACTGACTTGGTCTTCTTTTTCAGTAAGACAGCCCATTTGAACTGGTAAGTCCAGATCTATTTTCCCAGGACTCAATGTCATCAATTCCTCATCATGTTTCAACTGGTATGAGAAGACATTGTTGTCTTTCACTTCCAGTTGCCCTGCATTTATACTTGTTGGCTTCTCTTCTGGTTCTTGCAAGGGTGGGTCAGTTTTGTTCTTGTCTCTTAAAATGCCAGGGAAATTGGGAGTTATAGCTTGCAAAATATCTGATTTGAGGATAGTTAAAATATCCTCTGAAAAATGGTCAGCCATTTTGCCTTTTAGTTCAAAATTCATTATGTCATTATTATTATCCACTTTCCTGCTTTTCAGTGTTTTTCCATCTCTTTTACTCTTGACATGTGGATTTAACAATTTTTGTTTCCCTTTTGGACCCAACATTTTCCCCTTGTTTGTTTCATTTATTTCTACTGTAGTTCCACCATCATCTTCATCCACAGCTGTACTCATTTCTTTTTCGCTGATTCCAAAAGGAGGTGAATTTGCTTCAGAAGATACTCTGTTGCAGCTTTCCATATCTGCACGTGGGGAAGAAACTTGTTGGTCTGACTGCAGAAAAATATAATTTTGCCCCTTTTCTAACTCATGCAATTGAACGTTATTCTCCATAATGCATTTATCATCCGCAGTGATTGTTGGGGATACATCAGTTTCTACCTTCAAAACTGCTTGCTGATCTGCTTGTAGCTGACGGCTAGGTATGTTTTCCAAAGCCTTCTCTTGCTTGATAGCCTCACCTTTGTTAACATTGTGTTTCATTGCCTTGTGTCTTTTCAACCCAGGGTTGGATCGGAAAGATGCTGAACAAATGTCACATAATTTTGATCCATTCTTTTTTGGAACATTGCTCTCATTTTTAGATTCGGTTTTACCAACAATGTCCTTTTCCTCAATTTTAATTGGTTTTGTTATTTCCTCTATTTGTGGCAGTTGGTCTGATTGTCTACTTGACTCTGTGCCTGAAGAACAATCAATACATTTTTCCACGGGCTGAAGAGTTTCTGAATTATCTAAAGCTTCCTGGTTCAAAGAAACTTTTTCTTTCTCAGTTTGTGGTGATTTAAGGCTCAGACCCAAAACCACTGAATCTGATTTCTTTAAATGATCACTGCGTAAGTCAATATATTCTATAGCTGCTAAAGGGGGGTGCCATACATTTGTAATCCCATGTGACATTGACTGAAAGTCCAGTATTGCATTTGTGATGGAAGTAATATTGTTTTCTTTATCGTGAGAGCACAGCACTTCAGTGCATGCACATTTAATGCTTTGCACAGGCACTGCTGAAAAGCAAAGATTGGCTTGAATATCCACATGACTGTCACATGAGTCAGAAGAGGACCTATCATGTATATGGCTGTCTGGTTTTAAAGACTCCTTGCATGTTAAAGGCAGGGGTAAGCTTACCTCAGAGTGATCATAGTTATTCTCAATGCTTTCACCATAGAAAACCTGATTGTCTTTGCAGTCATTTGACGGTCCTGCCATACCGCTGTAGACTTCAAGACTGGTGTAGTTCAATGGACTTTGTTTTATCTCATAAGGTAAATCCCGGTTTGGTCCAGATGGCTGGTCTAAAAATGCATGTGTTTCTTTAAAAGTATCTTCACCATTATTAAGTAAATCAGATGGCTCAAGAATGTTAACCAATGGACTTTTACAGAGAATGCTTTCTTCACAATCAATGGTTAGGCTTTCCTTTTTAGGTTCATCAATGCTGATGTGTGAGAGGTCAACACATGAGTAAGACAAGCCAGAAGAAATGGATTCATCAGAGTGAGGCAACACTACACTATTTGTGCTTAATATGTCATCTTGTCTTGGAGAGTGGGCATTATCCATGGAAATAGGTGAAAGTCTGTCAAAGTTGTGCCACATCTTGTGCGAGTTACATTGATCATATAAGTCATTGTGGTTCATAGATGTAGAAGGATTATTGTGGGCCTCAACAGCATTTCTTTCTGCCTGTTCCTTACTTTCTTCTTCTGCACATTGGTGCGGCGTGGAGTATGTAGTAGATTTTAACTGCTCTAGTTGATCATTTCTCTCTTGGCAGTCTGTAAGATCGGTATTTTGTTTTGATACGGGATCATCAGTAAGTGTATCACAACTTTCCAATGTATCATGTTCTCTAAATGTCAAGGCTTGCTTTTCTCCATCTCCATGTTCTGGTTTTACTAAGATCTGACTACCCAGCTCTAGCAAAGCTTTTGTAGTTGTGCTGCATGGAGATAACATGTCACTGTGCTCTGCAGCAGCCCCAGGTGTGCTAATGTTATTTTTACATTGCTCATCTGTTGAGTGCTGTGGTTGTGTAGCATTTTGAAACTCATGGCCTGATGATTCAGACATCTCTGGTTTTAGCATTTGATCACTGTGATGGGGTTCCTCCTTTTCCGTCAATGCTGTCACATTTTCTTCTTTAAAGACCCCCTTATCGCTCTGTTCCTTTTCATTTAAATAATTGGTATCTTTGAGTTTGTCTTTGGGAACGTTTGATGTTTCTGTGCTGGGCGAATATTTAAGGTTATCCTCTTTCTGCTCTGATTGGTCACGCGCAATTGAAAATGGAGTGGTAGATAGCAACACAGGGTAAGAAGGCATTATCATTTCTTCTTCATTGTGCTTTATATTACGGGCAACAAAAAGCTGTAGTTGTTGTAAGGGGTTCACTGTGGAGTCTATGCAATTATCTTTCTCGTGTGTGCAAGAAATCTCTGTTGCCAGATGATCATTTCCCTTTGTCTTTTCCTTAACGATTTCAGTCTTAGAGGTTTCTGAGTCAGTTTGCTGAGCTGTCAAGGGTGGTTTGCTTTGATCAAGTTCTGCTTTGTGGTCACTAACTGGCTCAAATTGAAATTCTTTTGTATCATATTCTGGATTCATAATTGAAGACTGGTGTGTGGTTGTTTTAGGAGAAAGTGCTACATCTCCATTATTAGAACAGTCTGGGTCCCCAAATGGAAATAACAATGTTTTGTGCATTACACACTCGGATTCAAGGTCTCCAGCTTTGCTTTGAACTGATTTAGTCTGTGACGACACCTCTGTTTCATCCTGTGTCGGTACAGTGGAATTGCTTTCTCCCTTATACTTTTTGTTTAGAAACTGGGACTCTTCCTGATCATCTGATAAAGCACCTTTACTAAAGATGGAATCTGAAATGACTTCCAGACTTTTCATGAGATTTTCAGCATACTTTTGATTTTCAAGGATTTCTTCGGATTTGTCTGGCAAAGGGCTTGCAATTGCAGTGGTATTCCCTTTCTCCTTTTCCTCTGGTGTCACACTTTTTTTCACTGTAATGTCAGTATTTTCAGCTTCATCTTTTTTGGAGTAGAAGTGATCAACGGAACTTGGCTCTTCGTGTTCTGGCGTATGGAGGCATGGTTGAGCATCCAAAGACCCAAATTGAAAAGTACACAACCATGGATGGTCGTGATCGTCATAGTGCTCCTGTAGCCTACGATCAGCTGTGGTCCCTCTAATAATGCCTGTCAACAACATGTCTTTCTCACTTTCAGGCTCTTGATGCAAATGTAGAGTTGGAAACTTACTGTTGGAGGTTAGCTGTTCTGAAATTCCACTTTTTAGCTTGCTTGTCTGAAGCTGGTTTTCTAATTCGGTAACAATTCTTTTAATCTCTAGCTCATCATCAGATGTGTTACTTACAAATGGAGCATTATAGTCCACCATTTTATCTGGCAACCCTAAGGGCATCTGCCTAGGCAAAATAGATTTTTCAGCCTTATTTAGCACCTTGTCAACAGAGAGATGTGGAAAATGAGAAATATCTTCAGACAACATGGGGCTCACTTCATCCATTATATTCCAATCTTTATGCTCTAAAAATGGTGGGTATGTCCTCTCAAATACTGCTCTTTTGTCAGTATGATTTGAATTGAAAGTATCATAACTATCTTTACTGACGTCTGTATACAAACTGTTGTCAAACTCAGGCACAGAAAGTTCTCCAAACATCGAAGAAGTATCAAATGTAAGTGGAGATTTCACCAAGCTTTGCTCGTTGTCCACCGGGTAAGACACGGTGCACTGCTTTGAATGATCTTTCTGAATTGAGTCATTATGAAGGTCGGATGGACACACATAAATATCATCAGCATCAGAACTGGCTACAGGCAAAGGCTTTGAATAAACATCACAGTCATATTGGTTTGATGATTCTTTTGCTCCTAAGTCCATGATTTCCAAAAAAGGAGAAACATCACTTCTTTCCACTGCACTTGAATCATGAAAATCTCTGCTATTGCTTTCAAATTCAGATTTTCCTACAGCTAATACACCTTCCATTGTGTTTTTCTTGCAATCTGCAATGTCAGTGTTAACATCAGGGATTGTTTCACTGGTTTGAGATGATTTAATAGCAGACTCGTCGTTACAGTAGTCTGCAACAGGTCCTTTGTAGGATGCAACAACCTTCCTGACAGTTGAATTAAAGTTTACAGAATTCAATGCATTGTCAGTCTTTTCTGAGACATCTGTTGTCATAGCGCAACTTTCAGAAGACAATATTGGGTCTGGCATTAAGATTCCTTTGCTGTCGAAGCTCTCCTGGGCTTTGTTGATGCTATATGTTTTGATAGCTGACAATTCTGATAAGCTTTCCTCCATCCTGTAACTAGAATGCAGAAACATAGATCGTTGGTGATGATGTGACTTTCTACCAGCAAACAGAAACTTAGCGGAGCCATATCTCTTTGTGTTTTTGGAAAAATCTGTTGTGCAGTACTCTTTGGAAACATTAGATACTCTTTTAAACACTTCTTGTTCAAAAGATTCAGGATGTGTAACCTCACTGGTGCTGGATATCTTTTCTGGGCTCCCTTTTTCATTGTCAGAATCTGTCCTGTCGGTACTCTTTGGACTATTTATACTTTCGCTTGAGAAACTCGCAGGTGTGCTAAGATCACTGCTTGTTGAGGATCTGCTACTCCGTCTCCTGACTCTCCTGCCAAAGTTCTCTTTCATCTGTGGTGGACTTAGTGCTTCAGCGCTTTTGCTCTCTAAACCCCTGTCCTTGGCATCATGTTTCCATGTAATTTCTTTCTCCTTAGCCCTCCCCCCTCGGCCTTTATACTCTTTTGTGTAGCTGTATTTCGGTCTGCCACTTAGGCCTGAACCCAGACGGCTGCGGGCGCTGATTTTTAGAGGTTCAGTTTCTTCATCTGAATCCGAGATGTAGTCATATTCCCCCAGCTTGCTGTTCTGTGGTGCTGGGGCAAGCCGTTCCATTACTAAAGAAAATGGCAAGTTCTTGCTCCCTTTTACATGCAGCTTGTGAAGTTTGTTCTTTTGCTGTACAATTTTGTGAATTAGTTCCTTGCTCCATGTCCCGCTGCTGGCCTTTCTTTTTTTATTTTCTTTTACTCCAAATCTATGTGTTACTGAGCTCGTACTTACAGCAGACACTTCAGAAAGACTTCCTCTGGCTATATTTGGGCTATCTTGGTAACTTTTCAGTCCATTTCTTTCTGAATAGTTTTTGGAACACAGCGCCCTGGTCTCTTTTACACTTTCCTGCACATTTGCACTATTGGGTCTCCTTCCAAGCTTTATCCTTTCCATTTTTTCAGACGATTTGTCAAAGAAATGACCTCCTGTTTTTTTATGTGATAGATTGTCTTTTTCCTCTTTCTTAAATTCCTTGTGCTTCTTTTCAGAGTCCTCAACCAGGTTCTTGCTGTCAATATTCATGTTATCCCTTTCAAAGCCAAAAAAGGTTTTTGATTGTGATGTCTGCCTCTCTTCCAGAGCCAAATGTTTTTTTTTACTTTCAAACAGCATAGAATCTTTAATTTTAGTCTGTCCGCTTCCCATGGTCTTTGTTGTGGATAGATCATCATCTGCAAAGGCATCTATGAAGCTACTGTCAATCTCTACATTGTCTGATTGATAACCAAGACCATTTAGAGCTTCGGTTATCAGACTGTCCAGTTTTGCATCATCTATATCTAAATCAGAAGTAGTAAGAGAAATGGGGGCCGTCATCCCATTGAACAAGTTTAGCTTTAAAGGGTCATCCCTTGGATCTCCTTTTGCATCACTGTCTAACAGTAATTCACCATTTTTGCTTAATCCTAGCAGAGACAAATGTAGATCAGATGAGCACCTTGATAAAGGGAAAGCTGGTGTTGTCTGAGTAGTCTTTGCTGTGTCCATCTGAAATTGTCTGCTCTCCTCCATTCTTGCCGTTTCCTTAAACTCGCCTTGAGATATTGCATGCAGTCCGCAATATTGTCTGTGCTCAAGAAACGAGGAAAGGTTGCCATAGTTTTGGTCACACTGCTTGCAGGTAAGAAGAACGTCAAGCTGGTCCAGGTTGGCACTGGTTAATGAATTGGCCAGCAACTGAGCAGAGTAGGGAGGAGGGGGTAGGTGTTCAACCCCAAAGCCATTCAGACAAACCTTCCCATTGTCCACATTCTGTTTGGAGAATTTACTATCGTTTAGGTAGTTCAAGAGGTCATCTTTTGTTCTTTCTGTGGGATGAGGAAAGGCTCTGGAGCCATCAGGATGAAGGTGGTGGAGACTGGGGTTTATCTGGTCTGGGGCTGGGAATGACTTCCCCTCCTTTAGGTGGCAGTGTTGGTGGTAAAAAGGAGGAGGTGGACCTGCCATGGGCAGCTGACTGTCCTCGGAGCTGGCATTTATAGGACTGCTCGAGACCGGAGAAAGAGAAGAGCAGGTACTACTGGATGATGGGTTTTGAACTGGTGAATGAAGAGGGGATTCATATGGAGAAGGCGTTATTAAGCTTCCTGGTGGCAATGGGAGGTGATTGTTCATTCTAGAAGGGGCACTTGTCATTGACTGGTTTAATCCATAGAACATACTTTTATTTCTGGAGTTGCACATTTGGGGGTTAGTGTCAACTCCATTTTCCAATAAAAACGTGGTGGCTGGACTGCAGTTTTGCTTGGTACCTTCATTCCTCGGGTTGATGAAATCTTCACTTTGCTTTTTGCCATGGAAGCTGCTCAGATTGCTTGGAGAAGTGTTCTTGTGTGATTTGTTCTCCTCCTGCCATTCAGAAGCAGCAAGTGGGAAAGGAAGTTTCTGGTTGCTCAGCTGTCTGGACAGTTCGATTCTGTTTTGGTTTGGCATGGCAGATGTGAGATGTATCTGCTGCCAAGGCAATCTTCCATTTTTCGCCATACGTTGTTGCTGTTCTACAGCTGGTTGGCATTGAAACTGAAACTGGCTGTCAGTTGGAGTACAATAAGGTGCAGCGTTCTTGTCGATTGAAGGAAATGTTTTGTTTGCCCCATCCCAGGGCTGTGATAGCCTTGGGTGGTTCTTCCTTGTATTAGGGATGTTTTTATCAAACGGCACCAGTCCTGGAGTGCTGGTCACTGGAGAGCTTCCATAAGTTTTGCCCTGAAAGTGCATTTGGGGTAACGAGCCTTGTGCAAGATTTCTTGTAAGGGGATTTCCTTGAGTCATTATTCTTTGACTAGAAACATTATCTTTGGGCGTTGAGCTTCTCTTGTTTACTGATGCAGTGGAAGCACCACTGTTGTGCAAATTCATTTCTTGAATAGCTTGATTTTCTGGGAAAGTGTTGTGACTTTGTTCTACAGGGCATGATGTAGAAACAGCGCTGTCCATTTCTGCAGAGTGATCAGTTTTTCCTTTATAACAAATGGACTGCGTTCCGTGTGAAGGTTGAATAAACGGGGCTTGCTGTGAAGGCTGGGTATATGTCCTCCTATCTGGCTGCAAGTTATCATACTGTCCATTAATTATGCTTTCCTCTTGCCCATCTCCAGATGAACTGAATGCAAAATCACTATGCGTTACCTGGTTATTTGCCAGTGAAACGTCAACATAGTCTTGAGAATGATCACTGGGGAAAGGATCTGAAGTTGCATCTTGCAAGGGTGAGAATCCGTACTGAAATGGCAAAGGTCCAAAGGTGGCTTTATTGGCATCTGGGAAATGAGCTGGTTTCTGCGAGGAAGACAGTCCATAGTTAGCACCACCAAATGTTTTTTCTGTAGAATGCCAAGAACTTGACCCGTTGTTCTGGAACTCGGGGTAGTGTAATTGTCCTCTTGTTGGGGTATTTTCCCGAGAGAGATTGTTAGCTTGCTGTTGCGAGGGATGCTGTTGGTGGGCAGCATCTGGAGCCTGTGAGGTATAGTTTGTGGAGGTAAGATTTGAGGAAGCCTCCTGAAAGCATCTGTTATAATTGAGATCTTCCTGTTGGAGCTCTGCTTCTCGCTCTGGTATGCTGGGGACATGAAAACGGTAACTACCAGTTATGGGACCTCGAATATTTTCTAGCTTTTTGGGTGGCGTCACCTTTTGCTGTGGATATGCAATTCCAATAGTGGGGTTAGACCGGGAGCTAGTCATACTGAGTTTATATAGTTGCTGGGGGTTGCGGTCTCCTTTCCCAGACCTTTTGTTTTTGTCTCTTCCTTTGCTCTTTCCAGTGGGGGACTGTGGGCTGCTTTTGCCACTTGGCCATGATCTATCACTGGAAAACTTTGGCCTATTCTGGAGGGACTTAAAATCAATCTTTCCTGTTTGACGAGGCCTAATTACAGCCTCTCTCTGAAGGCAACCCTCCTTCTCCTTCACGCAGAATTTCGCCCCATTAATAGCCCCGCCCTCTGGGCTGGCATTGGAGTTCTGGGATGGGCTGCTTTTATAGTCCCCCAAGTCTTTGTCACTAAATTGTTCAAATAAGGCCTCCTTGTCCTGTTGTTTGGAATCTGTGTCAGAATCTTGGATTGCATAAACATGTTCTCCCGTCATGATATCCAACAAGAGGACCAGGGGTCAGCCGTACCCTTAGCAGTGCTGCATTAACAGCTCCTGTGTCCCCTCAGAGACATAGTACTTTGCTCCTTAAAAACAATACAGGTGTTTCAGGACACATCAAGGCTCAGTTTTTTGTAATCCAACCATTGGTGTGAAGATGTCACTTGAAGACGACGGCTTTTCTTCTGGCATAGTTTCCAATGAAACCTACAAAAAAAAGAAACATTATCAGTTAGCATGCATACATTGTAATAATTAATCAAGTTACTTATCTTACTATACAGTACCTAAAACATGCACCTCCCTGAAAACATCTGTCCTCTGATGTTCTAGAAACCAACATTTACACAAGAACTGCAGTAGTAGGAGGTTATGATCCTCAAAGAGTTGAAGCTCAGGAAGGAAAATCAAAAACAAAACAGGGGCCCTTTTGTGTTTTGTGCTTGTGATAGAGAGAGAAAGAATCGATGTTGCAAATCTCCCTCCCAATGAGAAAGGACGCCATGTAAGGACAGTGGTACGCTGCCTCCTAGATGGACCGCCTTGATGGTAGGTAGGTGGAAATCAGAAGGTAACCATATTAGGAGGGGCGCGTAGTTGCAAATATCTGGAACGACTCCATTGCAAGCAGCTGTGGGACAGCCCTCTATTGGAGAAACCATGGCGATGGGTTGTTTGCAGGGAGGAGTGTATGGGTACAAAGGGGAAGCAGCTACGTCGGTACGCTGCCTTGCGCTGAGAATGTAAAACTACCGGCCGGAGGATTGCGTTTTGTTGTGATACGTGTTTGTTTTGTTATGTGTTTGTTTGTTGTCTGCAGAGGAGGAATACGGAGCCAGTGGCTGGAGCCATGGAGCCAGCCCGCATCACTAGAGCACTACCCTCACCACACGACACCAGCACCACCCAGTGGATTAAGAGCACACTTTCGTGCACGGGATTATTGTGGAGTGTTGTGTTTATTATTACAGCTGTGTCCCCCCCCCCCCCCCCCCCCCGATACCATTGCTGGTAGAGGGGTGGTTCTTTTTGTTCTTTTATTAAAAACACAGACATTTTTGGGGAAAAGAACTGTTTGGATATTGTTTTATTCACCACACCACTCGCACAGTTCACAGTGCTATATAGGAAACAACTACAGCTGTCATAGGTGGTTCATCAATGGCTCATAATGTCATGACATATTTTTAAAGAGAGGTCACTGGTTACAGATTTTTCAGTTAAATTAGAAAACGCCAATCAGCTGTCAACTATGGCATGCTAATACACAGTATTATCAAATTTAAAATACTGTAAAGTACTGGCTTTTTCTTTTTGACTTGCTGCATTTTCAAGTGTAATTCACATTTGGACTGTAAGTACTAAACAAAGTCACAATTGGTCCAAGTTAATTTTATTATCCACCAAAACCAGCCAATCAATACTTTGCATCAACAAAAGCAACCAATCCTGTACCTGCAACTGACGAGTCAGCCAATCACTGCCTGTCATCTCGACTGGTACATAGACACAGCATCTTTCAACAACAACAAAGCGAGACACGGACAGTTCAGTAATATTGCTCCATTCAGATATCTGGCACTGTTCATATAAACTATAAACAGCCCCTACAAGTGAAAAGGTTGTTTGTTTAATAAAGTTTTTTTTTTTTTCTCTCCAATTATGTGTGTAATCCTTTCTGAACATTTATGGGAGTATTTTCCTAAAACCTTTCTTAGTGGAAGGGTGCTCGACAGATCATTAGAAGTTCAAGGTAAATGAAGATTTTAAAGAGTTTTTTTTAAAGAAAATAATGAGAAAAAATTATTTTCTTATAGCGATAGTGCCCTCTCGGGACACATAACTCCAGTCGCAGTCAACTAACGCACGGTAGAAATTTCATTGATGGGCACTATCGCTTAAATATAATGCAGGATAATTTAAACATACAAATCTAGTGTTTCTGTAAACCTAATATCAGAGGCCAATATGAATAACAGTATAAACTGACCCAAAAACTGGATATATCAAGCATCTATACACAGCTCTGTTTGGCTTTTAAATATTTATTCAATGGCAGGTGTAACAGGGCAGAGGTTGGGCGCGAACTGGAGGCCCCATACTCCGCAAGTGAGCATTGTAATCACAATGCAAAAGAGCCGGCCTCATGTACATTTGTTGTTTTAAAGCTTTTAACCCCATCTCATCTCACTGACAGGGGACAGGACAGAATCCATAACGGCAGGGTTTACCTCAACACTGCTCGTTACACAGGCCAACAACTAATGTGTGTGGATTGCGGTTTTAATCATTGTTTTGTTTTAACCATTGCTGATCTGATTTATGGATTTTAATTGATAGACATGTGAATCTGCAGAGATCTACAAGACTGCATAACCATTTTTACATGTCATTGATTTCACATGTATTTGCTTTTAAAGCATGGACCCACCAGCAGGGGGCGACATATACAGGCAGCACTGCTTCCCCAGCAAATCTATAACTGCTTAACAATTGTAAAAATAAAGGATCACAGCTTTATATAATATGCTGTATTTGAATAACCAGTCCTTTTATCCAGCATTACAGTATCTTGAACCAGTATGACCAGTTCAAACACAACTACCAACTCTGACCAGCATAAACCAATGCTGGTTATAGCTGGCATTTACAACAAAGCCCCTTTTAAACTAAGTTTATAGTACAATGAATGCCCTTTATTTTGAGTTACTCACAGACAGTTACCAGTAAACCAGCTTTCAAAACTGACTTACAGTACATGTCTTTTTTCCTTTTGATGTTGGGTGTATTTGTGTGAATCTATAGGGTTTAATATAGTTTTTAAATAAGTACCCAAAGTAATTCTTCTTGCCACTAGGTGTCACTGTACAATAAATTACTGTGTTCCCTTAAGTCTACCTACCATGCCACTCTGAGGAAAAACATCTGAATTTTATAGAATGTGTTTAGAAATAAACTACCAGCCATTAGGTCAAACAAACAGAAGTAGAACTGGAATTAAAATATGTTAAAAGCCATACATTATCAACATAGGGGCATAAGATTTGGTAATGTGCTTTACCACGCTCAGTCGGTGCATTTTACAAACAGAAATGTAAGAGGTAACTGAAACGAGAAACAGACTGACACGTATTTATGACATGTTATTACACTACTGCCAAACTCTCTTCAAAGACATTTTGGCAAATTAAAAAACAAAGTCTTCCAAAAGCAAACATGTGCTATTATTCAAACTGGAACTGCTTTTTTATTTGATAATTAAACCAACGTGCCAAACTCTGAAAGGACACACAGAGAAATAAAGACAGTTTCCAGCTGTACAATACAGGCAATGCATCAACTCTATTTAAACAGATCTACGAAGGCCTTGCATGTGACAAGACAAACAGGAGATCTCCAATATTTTACTGCAATCATTCAATACATACAAATAATTCTCAGCAACCTTGCAAAATCACATTCATTATGCATTAGCATGGTACACTCTTTATAAGAAGTGAAGACAAAAACAGTAGCGCAGTAAAAGAAAAGCACAGAGAAGTGTGGTCAAGCACAGTGCAAATCGTGATAACGTGTGCATTAGAGATACAGAAAAAGCATGATACTTTACTGTGCAAACTGTAGCATACAGTTCCCAAGACAATATCTTTTATGAATGTTACCTTGAACAAACCCGTTAGCTTAGAAGGTCTCTACAGCAGGAAAATCAAAGCTCCTGATTGGCTAAGACGATCTATGAGGCTTACAATTATGCTTACAGGATAGCACCTGAATCTCTATGTGTCATACTTTACAAACTAAGAAATATTTTCCTTCCTTTAAGGAGACAGCTCTAGCAGCAGTAAGGGGTGTACAAACATCAGAATGTCATTCCTGAGCTGTGGAGCCTGACTCTATTAACACATTGGTCCAGAGCCTGCATGAATTAAACCTTCATGAAAATGAACCACTTATACTGACTGACCTTGTTTGCCACTATTTAAACATGCAGGGGCCTGTGCCAAAAGGAGAAATTAGGTGCCAAATTCCACACTGTTATACCCGCCTTAGGTTAATTCACAGACAGATAAACAGGCGCACATAAAGAAATCATTTGTAAGATTATTAGTTTGCTTAAAGTACAAGTACAAAGTACTTACTTGTCTGTATCGTTTAAGTATAAGAAACATAAATTTAAATTTTAACTCTTTGAACACTGCATATCTTTAGAAAGGTCAAGGAAAGACAACTCAAAACTTAGGAAAAATCAAGGTTGATTTTATGGAGGGCCAGTGGTTACTAAGACCCCACCATATACTAACATTCAATTTGACTAATCACGCATGCTTTGGAACAGTCATCCGGTTTAATAAGAAATGTCACTTGAACTCTGATAGCAGGGCACTAAATGCACAGTTGATAAACTATAGTTTGAGCTATACGGATGGAGTTCATTTCATGTGAGTGTTACTCAAAGTATAATAACATTAATTGAATTACTGCAACAACTTATTGCAATAAAATATTACTGAATGTAATGTTCCTGTACATTACAATATCCTCAAGTCTATATGGTATTAATACTGTATGACACCTCATTACATTAAACAGTGATTGTAAAAACCTGTCCTAAGAAAGCAGCTGAAGCATTTACAGAATCAAAACACACTTTAGGAAAAAAAGAAAATCCCTCAAGCAGTATTTTGCTTTTTTTTTTTTTGGCCAAGCACCACATGACACCTGTGCCTTGAAACAGTGATTTAGGGCAAAATACAATAAAATGATCTAAACCACAGCGTTACACTAAACCCCACAGAAATAGATTAACACCTGTTCTTCTAGCATTTCACTTTTCTTTCTACTTGGATACTGATTATTTTGGAACAAATTACTTTTGTTTTTCTCTATTCTAGAAGCCCAGATTTTTCCATTATCATTGAGGTATATGTATGTTGGCCCTAGAATGACTTTCGTTGTCTGCCCTTATCCCCAAGTTCCTTATAGCGTTTTAGCAGTCAGCTCTAGAGACAAGTTTCCACGCACATACTGTATACACGGTAATGCCCCATGAACTGAAAAGGCACAACAGAAGGTGATAAATACCACAGTGGGTCAGTACTGTATATATAGCCAACTGAACTGAAAAATTACCTGATGAGTTACAGGTTATTTTTTTTTTAACATGCTTTCAAATGCTAGAATGAACACTTTTAAAATAGTCTTGTGTAATTATTGGTAATTGAAGGTAATTAAAGCCGATTTTAAAAAGTATGTGATCAAATGATATATAATAGATTTAAGTAAATACATTCCTAATGCAATTTTTTTTTTTTTTTGTGACTTTAAGTGAAGTTTTCATTATCATGTTTGAATGGCAATCGTTACTTTTTTTGGTTTGTTTTTTTAAGCTCTGCAATGTCCAGTTCGTCGATGTTCCCGCATAATAAAAATAAATGTCAATTAGTTATAGCAATGGAAGTATATTTTGCTTTATTAATAATAATAATAATAATAATAATAATAATAATAATAATAATAATAATAATATGTTATATGTATTTTTGTGTCAGCTGTCATATATTGCTATCTAGAAGGATTATTAATTGTCAGGTAGTTCATTATTGATTTATTATTATTATTGATATGTTAAATGTAATCAAAAATATTAAAATATTTGCAATTGCATAAAAAATGTTCTAAACGTATTAACTTTAAAAATGTCAATTATATTTAAAAACAAGTACGAGGAATGTGTAAACACAAACATGTTACATATATTGCCATATATAAAGTTGATATATTTCTAAGTGTGGATTATTTACTTTGTCTGCTTTGCATAACTAAGAAAGCTCAATACTTGAATGTCAATTTTGGTAAAATTAGTTAATGATGCGACTGCAGACCAATCGCCCATTCAGATCATCCGGACTTCAGCTGAAAATGATGAATTGTCGTCCTCAACTTCCACTTGTTCAGCCTCCTCCTCATCTTCATGTGGTAATGGGATCCCACTTTGAATGCACATACATAATCACACCAGTTATTACTGAGCACGCTCTCTTGGGTTGCATTCTCATTTCTCCATGAAAGCAGTGAAATTGCCACTTCAGCACACCATTACAACATTCAACAAAGCATCTTGTTGCAGAGTGGGCATCGTTACGGCGTTCCTGCTCTGTTCGGGGTGCTAACACAAGAGTCATCAACCACTCTTTCAGTGGATAACCATTGTTGCCAAGGAGGCCATCTAATATTCCAGCATCAAAATCCCAGTAAATGGCTCTTTCTTGCAGAATATGAGCATAATGAGTTGAACCCATCCATCGCACATCACAATGAATAATTCTCATTTCTGAATCACAGATCAGCTGGATGTTTAGAGAATGATAACCCTTCCGATTTAAATAAAGGTATTCACGATCGCTTGGGGTTTTAAGCAGATGTGGGTGCCATCAATACAAATCACAATTCCAGGAATCCCTGACTTCTCCCTGAATTTTTGCTTTAGAGCAATTTGTATTTGATTAGTAGGAACGCAGACATACCTGGACATGCGTCGTTGAAGTGCCAGTGAAACACGTCGAATGGCACGACAAGCTGTTGATTTGTGCACATTTATTATTATTTCTTTACATTTATGTTACATTTTTTTTTTTTTTAAAGCCCCATTAGCATAAAATCAAGGCAATGAGCATCTGTAAGGCCTGTGACAGCGTGCCGTTTCTATTGGACATGTATTGCAAATCGTCGGAAAGTTCATCAATTAATGAAAATAGTTCTTGGCGATGAAAATTATGGCGGAGAAATTTTGATTTAAACTGACATGTCCATGGAGGTACACCCAAGACTATTTTTTATGCCTCCTCTTTATAAGGAGTTGGCCTTAAGCCCAGGTGTAACTCGAAGACACGCTTAAGTCCTTGTGGTGCAACAGGCGTATATTTTACGTCTGGCTTATTCCTTGTTTTAAATCAGACGTAGCTTAAAGTCAGACGTAAATACAGTTGGTGCATTCCGCCCAAGGAAGTTGTAAATATATACATTGTACTCTTATGTATGCTACATTGTGCTACCACACTTCACATTCCTAACATTTCAATGCTGTACATCAACTACATGTAACCCATCTAATCTTGTACTTTTATTTCCAACTGTTATATTAAATGGGGTGGAAATTCTCTGCATGATTGATACATGTGCTTGCTATTAACCAAAGTGTGATAATAACCAAAGTAATATATTCAGGAGCTGGTCCCCATCAATTTATATTGTCTGTGACATTTCAATGGGGTCATAACAAGCACAGGGTGGCATTAATAGGAGTGATAGTCAGCAAGTTTCACTGTGTATTGAAATGCCATAAACAGTGTGTCAAATGTCTCTTAGCGTGGGGACAGGCCATCTTCTTTGAGACTGGCCAGGCACAATAACTCTTACTCCAGTCACTATAAAAGTCAATAACAAACTCAAGATTAAAGGGAACTCCAGAATATGTTTAAATATCTTACTATTTTGTCAGTGTTAACACCCTGGCCTAACAAAACTGGAAACCCTGGCTTTTTGTAGGAAAAACAAACCAAGCTGCAGCTGGAGTTTTCCTTTGATTTGTAAGCTCTCACGCGTTAATGTGAACATGAGCAGCCAACGTGCACCCATAATTGTGCAGCTAAGTACTACTCTGTAAAATGGGCACTGAAGCTGTAATTACAGTTAAAAAAGATACTGGCCAAGAAGCAAAGAAAACATAAAATCTTCTAGCTAGCTGATGGGTGGGGTTCAAAGTGGGACTGGCATTCTGGACAAAGGACAACTGATAATTCTTGAAGGGGGTAGGTTGTAACATTGTATTGCGATCTTACGTTGATATGAAAAAAGCGACGGCGTAGTATTTTCATGAAACTCAGAATGAAAACTTTTGACATCTGCTCTTTGCAATTTTGTAATTCTGTAGCCAAGCTAATTATATTTGCTTATTTTAGATATTCGATTGAAAGTCATTTACATTACTCTTGGGTTGTATAATATACTACAAAAACCCCCAAGAAATTGTGAAAAGCACGAATGGGTTGTCAAATGGGTGGAAAACAATACTTAACTTTTCTTTTGAAAGGATAAAAGTCCAATGATTACAAAAATTTGTTTTATAAATCTGAGTTTTCCTCCTTTCTAACAAACAGGGTAATTAAAGACTGGCATCTAAAAAATTATCATTTAAAGCCTGTCAATTTCAAATTAAAAGGTTAAACAAACACCTATTAAAACAACTTAAGTAGGTGCAACTAACTCACTGGTGAGAGATTAAACAGGACGGTACTGCTTTTCAAAACAAATACTGTACACTAAAGAGCCCATACAAAAAAGAAACAGGATTAACAAGAGAAGAGAAGGGAGCGATGGATTTAGAATCTGCAAATCTGGATGACCTTTTCTTTGGGAGCGCCAAAAGCTATTAACTAAATACGAAGAGAAAGACTTAAATTATTATGAAGCCTGCTAAAGCCAGACATCTTAACCACTGGCCAAGTGTTCGGCTCTGCTGTGAAAAATCACATCTCCCTGCAAGGTCCCAGGTTTCAAAGCCTGACTGTTAGAATTTCCGTTCCTCGCAATGGCACGCAGTTAAGTGTGAAACTGTTCAGTTATTATGGTGGCCACCAGCACTGCTTGATGCCGTAATGAGGGTCAACAGGCTGGGAGATACATCATGTCAGAGTATTTACTAGGGCTTCACGCAGGGAGAGAAAACCATCCCATCAAATCATTGACATCAAATAGAACAGTGTTGAATAGCAGGAGGCTCACAGAATTAGCACCAAATCCTGACCTGTCAGCTCCTCAAACTCAAGGCATTATTCATTTCTTTACTACCTCTGGGCTCAGGTTTTGGATTGGAAGGATATTTTCCAGCACTACTAATGGCATCTATCTTTACATAGCAAGAAATGTTACAGATATCACGTTTCAAGTCAAAACACTGACCAGTTCCTGAAATCCTAATGATCAATCTTTGAAAAGCTAAGGGTGCTCCCTGCGTAATTACTTCATATGTTTCTAAAACTATTTTAGAGAGTTATGGCTTTTTGTATGAACAAACTCTTATGTGGCTTGGAGTGTAATTTATTTTATTAAATATATATTGGTACAGTAAATAACAGGTTCCAGAAAAGCTTTTGGTGATGCTTGTTCCAGTTTTCTTCTCAGTAAAAAAAAAAAAAAAAAAAATTCTGCAATTCTTTAAAATAAAGCAGGAGTGTTAAAATACATTTACAATGACTCAAATGGGCTTTTTTCAGAAGGTCATTAGTCAGTAAGCCTGGTTAACATTATGAAGTTAAAAATTACAAACCATTCTTTTATAATTTGAATTTCCATGACTTATAATAAGTTAACATATTGTGTGTATGATTACACTGATTTTAACAAGAATTTTGTACAGTTTCAACAGCCAGAATCCAAACTGCACAAAATTTGTAGTGAATACTAATTTCTTCTGAGCAGAATACTTTGTCATTCTAACATTGTCTCTTTCGAATACTCAGCAGTTCTAACATTCATTGTTTGTATCACTTACTAGTTTATTCTTTACTCTTTTGCATTTTTGTTAAATTGCGATTTGGAAAGTAAAAGGAAACGGCAGCACTACCTAATCTTATCAACACATAGCCAGGCATCCACGTGGCACACAGCGTTGGTGTAACAGGCATGGCTACAGACTCTTTTACTGAAAAATCAGATTTCAATTTGACATTCAATGCAAACCATGCGGCCGTTGAAGGAGTTTCTAGCCCGAGGCTCTGCTGCTTAGTCCTTCAGGTATGACTTCCCCCATTATACACGCCACTCCGTTATTTTCATTTCCCTTTACAAATTTTATTGCTTTTGATTTTGAAAGAACATAGTTCACGCAGGTAAAAATTGTTATATTTTATAGGCTATATCTATTCACTTAATCTTGTAGAAGATTAGAAACAGATTCATAGTTACAATAACACTGTTAATTAAGATCATTTTGTTTTACAATTTTACCTGTTCTTTTAACAACCTATATATACAGGCAGTATTCTACAAACATGCTTGGAATACAATGCATACTTAGTAAGATATAAATGTAACAGGACTATCCTTGTATCCTATAAACACTCAATCATTTAAACGGATGTTAGACTGAATTGAACTGAACTGTGCATAAAGAGGATGGATTTTCATCAAACACTAAACACCCTTTCCTAAATAATTGGCCTACCTTTTCATAAGGGCACACCAAAAAATAACCTATTAATCAGCAACCAATTAAAGACCTCTGACAACACTTAGCACCCTGCCAACAAAGACTGCTGCTGCCAGTTTCTGGTGGCTATTTGTCATTATGAAATACTAAACATCTCTAGAAGAGCTTTGGGGAAATTGTATCTCCTGACGAAGTCCTTTTTTAATCTTGACTTTGTCGCTGTTGTTACTGTGGATGTTGCATTCTTATATATGGTGCTGATCAAGTCTCTGTACGTTTTCTCAATTCCTTGTACAGATCTTGTGTAAACAGAGTCAAAGGCTTTTTCATAGTAGATGAATCACAAGCAAAGTGGTAGTTCGTTCTCGTTGCTGTACTTGCCGTTACAACTTGAAGATGATCCATTGTGCTAAATCCACTTGTGAATCCTGCTTGCACATTTAATTGCCGAGTCAAATTTATCTTCAAGTCTGTTGATGAGTATTTTGGTAATGTGTAGATTATAGGAAATAAGCCAATAGGTGTGTAGTTCTAGAGGTCTTCTTTATCTCCTCTCATGTAAAGTATCACTGATGCATTACAGTCGTTTGGCACTTTCTTTTGTTTAATATAGTCTGTAAAAATACACAATAGTATTTTTGTCTCTTCTTCACTGTCTTCTTTCATGATGTCAATCGTTATGCCTTCTTCTCCGGGTGCCTTTCCTGTCTTCATATGTTTGATAGCATGTTTCACTTCTTCCGGTAGAATGTGTGCAACTCCTTCCTCAGGTTGCATTTTTTGCATCTCATCTTCATCATCTGCTGCATTGCTCTTTTCATCTTGACCTAATTTTCTGGAAAAGACTCTCTTTAAAATCAATTTGCGGTTCTCTTGTTTGATTGCTAAAATCTGTTTCTTCCCAAAGATCAGTTTTTGTTTTGCTTTCTTCATCTTTCGGTTGTTTTCAATAGTTTTCTCTACCATCCTACACTTCTTCCAACTCTTGAAGTCTTGCTTCACCTGAAAGAGATCTGCAGTTGTACATGGCCAGTGTTAGTGTTCTGTGGCAGCCTAAAATCGTAAAGCAGTGATTCGTAGCACCCTCTGCCTTCATGCCTAACCGGACGCTGCTTTGGTCAGCGACAATCCAGCCTCCAGGGAATGAGGGCCATGTTTTTGTCTATGCTTTTATTATGAGGGGGGTTGGCCATAACTCACCACGCTGGACAGGCGGGTTGGTGAGTGTTACTCAAGCTTTCACAGCATGTTTGAAACTGCCGGAGTCAACGGACTCCACTGTACTTCATCTTGAGAACCCGTTGTCACCCTCTTGCCACTTTGAGGCAGTGGAAATTGGACTTTAGGAAGGTGTGACAGGATAGCGTTGCGGGCCCAGGTGGAATCGGCAGGCAAGGAGACTCAGAGACAAGGAAGCTGCAGTGTAAGCGCGGCTGCGCAGTTGAATCAATAAAAATAAATCAAAAATTTGAATAAAACACTGCTCACAGAGCAAAATAAAAGGTTTAACAAAAACAAATCGCAACCACAATAACAGAAACAAAAATAACCAGCTCAAGGGCCAAAACAAACTCTTCACTCCCAAATTCCCTCCTCCAAACAAAGGATTTTCTCTCTTTTTTATACCATGTGGCTGGAGCCTAATTATCAATTATTCAATCAGCTCCAGCCACATTCTCACATGTATTTTGGCAGGGATAGGAAATTAACCCCATCCCTGCCAACCACCACCAAAAAGTGGTGTTTTATTTATGTCCGTCCCGGGTACGGCCCTGCCATGTCTTCCGATATATTATATAATATATTATATAGGATATATTATATAAATATATATATATATATATATCTAATATATATATATACAATATATATTTGGAAACGACAAGCACTTTAAGGAAAATCCAACATTTTTTATTTCAGGCTGAAAACTTCTTGTTTTTTAAGCTTCTACATGAAATAGTGAGATAGAGTATAAGAATCTAAGGCTGATTTGATCAGCATATACACCACCAGGGTAAGTCCTATCTGGATTTTCTTTTGCTGTGCCATTAATCCACTGGATCTGAACGAGATTTCAAAGTACTCTGTAATGCCCTTAAAAATGATCAAATCAACCCCTAAGTCTTAAGACAAGTAGACACACATGTGCTGTTATGCTGGGTCTGTAGAAAAAAAAAAAAAAAAAAAAACACCTGTGTATCCAGAGAATACGAAGATGTATGAAAAAATCAAGTCATACTGCTTGCACTGTCCGGAATCAGTGGAGTGAGCAGATCAACATCAGCCAGCGCAATAGAGATCAGTTCCAGCACCTCCTAAATCTTCTTCGTTATTTTCTTCTGTGGTGTATAACTTTCAACCTCTTAGCCAGCTGAAGGACGGGAGATATGAAACCATGTACATTACTATAGCATGAAGAAATACTGAAAATACTATCGCTCTCCCGATGACAAAGATCACTGTGTCTAACTGTCTGTCTGTTTGTGCCCATGCATGTTGGTCTGTGTCTGTCTATGTGAGTCAAGCCTGCACAGCTGCACAGGAGAGTAACAGAAATGTCTCCTGCCGAGTTCCAATATGCTTATCCCGCTGGGTTGAACAAATAAAAATCTGCACAGTGTTCAACATTTTCTGGATGTCTGGTCTGAAATAAATAATCAGGATCTGTACTCGATTACTGTAACCCTTATTTCAGAAAGAAAATATTGAAAATGGAAGTAAGTAGTCGCTAATATTTAAGATTTTTGCAAGTGATACATGAATACGGCATTCAAGTGGATGAGCTGGCCAGCTGCCAGTCAGAATATGAGCTGCCAACTCTGTGAGCCTGCTCTTTTTTATTTTAAATCTTTTTGGAAGTATCTATTACCAAGCAATTTGTTTTACATATTCTGCTTATTCCAGCAAGCTGCAAAGATTAATCCAATACAATGCAAGGATATATATATATATATATATATATATATATATATATATATATATATATATATATATATATATATTTGCATCCTGAGCCATTTGAAAAAAAAAAACACAGTATATACTTGATACCACAATAGACTTGAACTTTGGCCCATTCAACTCCTTGAGACCATCACTTTTAATTCAAACACAAAATGTCTTGTTTTCAATCACTCAACAACACCCACAGTACAGAAATGTTCATTAATGATCAACAAAACGAGAATACGTGAAAAAGAAAATGATGTAAAGCTGTTACATTCGTATCTCAGAGAAACTGGAGAGGAACGGGAAATTAAAACAAGGTAAAGGCAATCATCTAAATAAAGCTGAAGCACTAACGGATAATGACATAAAACATCTGTACAGCACTGAAACACTACGTTTAAAAAAACCCAACTGTACTGCTGAACCTTGTCTTCTTTAATATTAGCATCACAAGGGTATCCATGAATTATAAAAAACAATAGAGGGGCCTCTTCAGTGAGTTACAGGAAAACAATTCCATCTCGGGTTTCTGTGACAGTTTATAAGTTACTTGACCTTCGGTCTCCTAATTTATGAAGTCACGGAACATCAAATCAAATTCATCAAATCAATATTTGGTGTGACCACCCTTTGCCTTCAAAACAGCATAAATTCTTCTAGGTACACTTGCACACAGTTTTTGAAGGAACTCGGCAGGTAGGTTGGCCCAAACATCTTGGAGAACTAACCACAGTTCTTATGTGGATTTAGGCAGCCTCAGTTGCTTCTCTCTCTCTTCATGTAATCCCAGACAGACTCAATGACGTTGAGATCAGGGATCTGTGGGGGCCATACCATCACTTCCAGGACTCCTTGTTCTTCTTTATGCTGAAGATAGTTCTTAATGACTTTTGCTGTATGTTTGGGGTCGTTGTCATGCTGCAGAATAAATTTGGGGCCAATCAGATGCCTCCCTGATGGTATTGCATGATGGATAAGTATCTGCCTGTATTTCTCAGCATCAAGGAGACCATTAATTCTGACCAAATCCCCAACTCCATTTGCAGAAATGCAGCCCCAAACTTGCAAGGAACCTCCACCATGCTTCACTGTTGCCTGCAGACACTCATTCATGTACCGCTTTCCAGCCCTTCGGAGAACAAACTGCCTTCTGCTACAGCCAAATATTTCAAATTTTGACTCATCAGTCCAGAGCACCTTTTGCTTTTTTTCTGCACCCCAGTTCCTGTGTTTTCGTGCATAGTTGAGTCGCTTGGCCTTGTTTCCACATCGGAGGTATGACTTTTTGGCCGCAAGTCTTCCATGAAGGCCACTTCTGACCAGACTTCTCCAGAAAGTAGATGGGTGTACCAGGATCCCACTGTTTTCTGCCAATTCGGAGCTGATGGCACTGCTGGACATCTTCCGATTGCGAAGGGAAGTAAGCATGATGTGTCTTTCTTCTGCTGCAGTAAGTTTCCTTGGCCGACCACTGCGTCTACGGTTCTCAACGTTGCCCGTTTCTTTGTGCTTCTTCAAAAGAGCTTGGACAGCACATCTGGAAACCCCTGCCTGCCTTGAAATTTCTGCCTGGGAGAGACCTTGTTGATGCAGTATAACTACCTTGTGTCTTGTTGCTGTGCTCAGTCTTGCCATGGTGTATGACTTTTGACAGTAAACTGTCTTCAGTAACCTCACCTTGTTAGCTGAGTTTGGCTGTTCCTCACCCAGTTTTATTCCTCCTACACAGCTGTTTCTGTTTCAGTTAATGATTGTGTTTCAACCTACATATTGAATTGATGATCATTAGCACCTGTTTGGTATAATTGTTTAATCATACACCTGACTATATGCCTACAAAATCCCTGACATTGTGCAGGTGTACCTAGAAGAATTGATGCTGCTTTGAAGGCAAAGGATGAAGGCAAAGGATTTTTCTTCTGTTCACTCACTTTGTATTTAGTTAATTGATAAATATAATCTATTAACATGTCTATTTCTGAAATCATTCTTCCTTTATAGCATTTTTTCACACCTGCCTATATATATATATATATATATATATATATATATATATATATATATATATATATATATATATATATATATATATATATATTTATATATATATATATATATATATATATATATATATATATATATATATATATCATATATATATATAATATATATATATATATATATATATATATATATATATATGCTAACAAACAGATTTTAGGTTGTCTACAGTCATAGCTGTCTGAAAGACCACCCGTACATACTCATTAAATTCAATATTTCAGGAGTTTTTCAGATTTTATTTGAGTTCTTTTCAAAGTCTAAAGCATTTTGTCATAGTGTGCAGTAAGTGCAAAAAAAAAAACATTGATACTAAATAATGTGACTATAAATTGCAATAACACAATAAGTACATTTTAACATCAGTAGCAGGCCTGGTGAAATCGACAGGGTGAGGCAAACTAATGTAAGGCAGAGGCTGGTCGTGAACTTGGTAGACTCGTCTTACCCTGTACCCCACACACATAACACATTTAGACATAATTGCAAATCAGAAACTGTGAAACACATCTGTGAGTAATGTTGCTACGTTTAAACCCTGGATATCCCATACCAATGCTGCCCAGGCTAGTTTTCAGTTAGTTGCCAATGGGTGGGTGCTGTTGAGTTGTGTAATATTGTTATAAGCCTACATCACATCACTGCAGGAACTTTCTAAGTAATCAAGACATGTATCAAGAAGCACAGAGCTGTTTGTGGTACACATCTTTTTAAAATTATTGTGTATATCTGTAGTGCAACTGCAGAATCCCATATTTCCAGACATCTTTCCACAGTGTTGGGTTCCCGCTGTCTGTTTCCACTTTACAAACCACAGCATTCCGTTACAGTGATGGAAGTTTTGCTTGCAAATATTTTTTTTTGTGTTTTTACACAATTCATCAAATTACCAGAAAGTCTCATTTGAGACTGAACACAGACAAAATATTAGTCATGTATGGGAAAGACAAGTGTCAAAACCACTGAATAATAAAGACTGACGGGACAATGAGTGCTGAGAGAGGTCATTCCGCATTCTGCAGTGAGCCCCAGCAGAGTGATTGGTATTGGTCACTGCTCATTCCACACTGTTGAGCCGTGTTAAATACAGAGACTGCATTATTCTTGAAGCTGCCTATTTTTAGAAATCCCTTTCCCTACCTAATATGGTTTTAATTTTTCCAAAATAGTGTCAGTGTGTCAATAGATAATACTTTTCTATATGAAAGCAAAATATATCCGAATTGTAAAACGCGTTTTTAAGATCTAAATTTGCCTTAAAAAAAAAGAAAAAGTGCCAAAATATTTAGTTTGTTGTCGACTTTCACCCTGCGTGGCGTTTTGTCTGACTGGAGTTAGAAATTGTAAATAAAAATATAGTGAGAGCCAATGAGAAGTCCCCACAAATATAGGAACGCGCACACGTGTGTTTGTGTGTGCGTATTCCTTTGCAGTGAAGGCACATGCCCAGCCTACAACTGTTTCACCTTTTGTTTAACCTTTTATTTTGGCCCTCCTGCCCTGTTTGTTTGTTCCAGTGTTGTTGTTCTCTAAATAAACATGCACACCAGCGCTTACTGCAGCTTTCTGTCTCTCAGTCTAATTCCTTCTGGTAGCCAGCCTGGGCCGTGACGCTGCCCTGTCACAAGAACCTTTTCATTTTTTATTAAACATAACTATAAATAAGATATTGCAGCTCTCTCGCGACTTTCCTTCCTTGTTCAGCATGACATGAATAACAACACAGCTTTAGCAAATGAATGATCTACTGTTGCCTGCTGAGACTACTAAAATCCTCAGCAGTGTGATACAGTCTCACTGTTTAATGCTTGATTGTACTCGAGGGTGTAGCTGGGGCGCATACTTTAACACTATAACATAACATATGCAGTCGTTCCACTTTTAATAGACCCTCTGAGTTTTCTGTTGAGAGCAAAGATGCCCGTTATTGTCATCTCAACATTATGATTCGTAATGGTACATTTAACTTGCTTTTGGGCTCTCGCCCATACAGTTTGCAACTCAACTCTGTAGTGAATTATACTGAAAAGCCAAGTAGACACGAAGGTAGCACAATTTATAATAAGAATAAATAACTGATTCAGTCAAGTCTGCATAAAATGAATAAAAAACAGCTAACATCAATTGCAGAAAAGTACATGCTAATAATATTTAAATAAACTGTTAAGTTCAGACCTTCGAAACAGTGGTTGCTGGTTACAAATAGTCATTGTTAATCACTGAAGTCAACACCCTATATCCTAAATGCAGCGTTAAACTCACCTTGTCATTTGTTATTTAATTTAAAATATAATTTGAACTGTACCACACCAAAATAATCAAATATAGCTATAGTTGATATTTGTTACCATTTTTGTGTAATGTGGCGTGTTATGGAGAGCACTGTAGTTTTTTTTTTTTTTTTATACGATGCCCTCCTCAGTGGAGATAAAAACAAAACAAAACAGTTTTTCCTGTTAGTAGCAGCTGTCAGGTTTAGTTTATAGAGTGATAATAACTCAGTCTCCATCCATCACCATTACTACTTGGATGCAGGAATCAAGTAACTTGTGAGTTTGACAATAAAAAACAAATGCTTTTATAAACTTCATTTAATTAAGAATGCTGAGTTCAATTGTA